>NC_141923.1:16994318-17297348 GCF_057802395.1 Ceratotherium simum simum | reverse complement strand
TAATTACTAATGATAGTTAGAGCAAGCAAGAAAGAAAACAGTCAGTGTAAGACCGGGAGCCTCTCTGAGGCTGGGTAGTTAAAGAAGGCCTTGCTGAAGATCAGACATTTGGGCTGAGATCTGAAGGCTAAGAGAGAACCACCCAGGCAAAGAGTGTGTTGGGTGAGGGGTGGGAGGGTGTTTGGGGAATTTGGGGAGAGGCCATTGAGGAAGAAAGAGTTTGAGAACTGAAAAATGGCCCAAGTGGCTGGAACACAGTGAGAAAAGGAATGGACAGTGCAAGGTGTGCTCGGAAAGGACTGTAAGCAGGGAAAGACCTGAGCTGATTGTATGTAAGATCCGTGTGGTGACTTCAAGGATCATGGACTGGGGTGGACATGGCAGGGTGAAAACCATGTGTGTCACTGACTTTTCCTCGAGGTTTGACCCCCAGATCCAACCAGATAAGGGACTTATCTTAGGATGATATGGCTCCACAGAACAACAAACCGCTGAAGGAGGACTCGTACACCTCACTGCTCTTCAGCCGCCCTGCCACACCGATGGTCACCGGCTGAGTTCTCCCCAGGTCAGCCTCCATCTTGACTGTCTTTTTACTCTCTCCCCAAATCTCTCTCCTTCTCCCTCTTCTCTATCCTTCATCTCCTTTCTCTCAGACTTGCCTCAGAAACTCAGAATTCTTTTTTTTTTATTTTTTTAATGCAGAGGGATTCAACTCTCTCACCTTCTCCTAGACCCTGCTTTGGGGTGGGGGTGGGTTCAACTTCCATACTCAAGGAAGCCCATCAAACTCTTTCCCTAAATAAAGACCTATTTCTCTTGAGATTATTATCCCACACACCTTATGTATCCACTATCCATGGTCACAATGATGTTGCATAACAACTAACCATAAAATCCAGTGGCAAACAGCAATAAGTGTCTGTTGCTCAACATCTGGGACTTCTAGGATGGCCTCTGCTGGAACAATAAGGCAGCTTGGTTCCACGTGTCTCATCCTCCCCCTAGGATGAACGGGATATATCCTTTGCACAGCGATGGCAGAGGACTAACATAAGCAGAAGCACACAAGCACTTTTTCACTCTCTGCTTGCATCAAGTTTGGTAATATCCCATTGGCCCAAAGCCCAGAATCAGAGAGGGGGGACTATAAAATGACACAACAAAGGGTCTAAATGGGGGCAAGGAGTTTGGAGTCGTTAATGCAATCCATGTACCATACCTTAGTTTAGGCAGAAGAGGGCATGCACAGTTTTGGGTTTTGTTTTCTCATTCCTGCATGATTGGACCCAAGTAGTTAAGGTGACTTGCCCCAGGGCACACATCTTGATAAGGACAGCCACGAGCCGGAATTCAGATCTCTAGCCAATCCAGTGCTCTTTCCACCCTATTATGTTACTTCTCTAAAAGCCGCCAACTGCAGAGGCCCACATTTCCCTGTGCCCACAGGAGACCTGGCATGAAATAGTTAAAAAAACTCTTGTGATGGAGCCAGGGGAATCACATGGCATACTTATGAGTAGAGAGAAATGCTCATCTAACTTTAAGTCTGTGCTACCACCTTGTGAGAATATTTTAAATAGCTCAATAATTATAAATTAAAATTATTTACCTATTTTTACTTCTCTGAGAGATCGTGATGCAGGCTTGAAAAGCTGAAGTTGTTACACCCACCCAGAGTCCTCATAAGGATAACACTTTTACATTTTTGCTAAGTGCATATACATCTTCCCTATTTATGCTCCACAAGTCAATGTAAACCTATTTTTCTGCATTTTGTGCTGAAAATCCTCCCATACTCCCCAATCTGTTTAGACATATGCACTGGGTACTAGGAACCTGACAGCAATTCTTTATAGATTTTACTTCTTTTTTATCTGTCCTGAACTATCTCTGCTTTAAATCAGTGATTTTCAATTGGGAGCAACATCTGGAGATGTTTTTGATTGTCACGTCCTGGGGGGTGCTACTGCCATATAGTGGCAGAGGTCAAGGATGCCACCAAACATCCTACAGTGCACAGGACGGCCCCCCACAACAAAGAATTATTCAGTCCAAAATGTCAATAGTGCTAAGTTTGAGAAATCCTGCTTTCAATAAATAAGGTTTCGGTGTATGGATTGCTGACACCAACAAACTGGTTACAGAAGATCTTTTAAAAAAAAATAAGATAATTTACCCTGGGAAGATAGAGCTTTACTTAAACAATAAAGATGGTGACAAATATAACCCATAAACGTTAGTCCCAAATTTCGTCATTCCTATGTCTACTTCACCTCTTCCCTTTGAATCACACAATAGTCCCAGGAAGGCAGAAGGTTGCAGGGTGAGTGAGAGGGGATATGTAGGTTCTTGTGCTGGACAAACTTGGCATTGAATCCTAGTTGTGCCAATGACTAGCTGGATGACATTGGTCAAATTTCCTTATTCACCCTCTGCTACAGTTTCCCCTTTGGAAAAATGGGAATATGGCCAACTACCTCACAGGGTTTTTGAGGGGATTAATTTAGACAGTCTATATAAACTATCTGGCCCAGAGTAAGCATTCAGTAATTGCCAGGTCTCATTCATTCATATTAAAACCCCTCTTAATTTTAAATCTGGATCTTATACCCCAGTTCTTTGGGACTAGCCAGACTCTACCAAGAGCCAGCAAGTACCTAATAAGAAAAAATTTCTGCTAATGAGATGCCTGGATCATATTTTCCATCCCCAAGGGATCTGGCTAGTTCAGATGGGGTTTACAGGAGCATCTGAACTGAACTCTGCCCACTTGTTACTAATAAGTTTGGTGCATATATATTCAGGTCACTTCCACGTTAACCAGCTGAGAAGTCCAATGGCCCTTTGAGGATTACCGGTCTCAAGAACAGTTACATGTAAGTTTGAAAACAAGAGGCTGGGGACAAACATATTCTAAGACAGCCACAGTCTATGATGCCTTCTGGAAAATGACTGAAGATATGGTCCTTGGGCAGAAGCCACTGAGCCAATGTTGGTGAGTTTAGATCAGAGCCAGGCTCACTCTTATTCCTCCTGGAGCCTCTTCAGCCTTCAGTGGAAATATAAACACCCCTTTGCAAATGTAAAGCCTGCAAAATTAGTCTCTTTCCATCCAGACTCTGCTGAAGAGGTGATCTGATATTGGTTGGTAGCCTGTTGGGTGTCAAATTCAAAAGCCTCTCGCTTGGTTTTAGTAGGAATGTGTCCTGATGTATGATTTCAGAGCTATTTGTAAGATTCCAGTCATCTTGCCAACGCATTGAGATTTCCTTCAGGCAGTTTGGCAAAATGCCTCATAATGTGAGATACGTAAGTCCTTTGACCCAGCAAGTCTACTTCTAAACATCTTTCTTGCTAAAATACTCAAGCAGATATGCAGGGATATACTCACAAGAATATTTACTTATAAAATTATTTGTAATCAGGGAAAATTAGAGGTAACTTGAATACCCATCAGTGGTAAATATGGTTAAATAAATGATGGCCCAGCCATTCCATGGAATACTAAACTAAAAACAATGAAGTAGCTCTATCTGTATACACATACTTGGAAGGATGGCTATGAAATATTGTTGCATGCAGAAAAGCAAACTTCAGAGCAATGTATACAATATAATCTCATTTTTGTTTAAAAAAAAAGGTAGAACTGTGTGAATAGAAAAATTCGAGTAGGCCACAAACAAGCACTATAGCATTTTAACAGTGGCTGAAACTAAGAAGAGATTTAGAGAAAGGAGGAGGTTGTAGAAATAGACTTTCTTTTCTGTACTTCTATATTATTCATTTTTCAGAGTAATGACATTATTTTGTAATTTAAAATGATACTTTCCCTTTTTTTCCCATTTTGCACACATGTATACATACACAAATAAAAAATAAACATAGTAGTTCATAGACATAGTAGTTAGACCTTTCTAGATCTTTAAATCAGCCAAAATTAGATAAGGAAAACAGAACTTATTTTAAGTATTTCAGAAATTAAAGGTTTTAATCTAGGAAATTAGGAGTTTACCTAATACCCGGAAGATCTGGGAGAGCAAAGGTCATGGAAGCCACCACAGGCAATCTCAGTCTGAAACACCAAAGTTCTCAAGAGCTCGCTGTGAAGTCTCTAGAATTTTCAACATCCTCTGGAAATCTCCCACCAAAGTTTTCAGTCTATAGCAAAGACAGTAGTTCTCAAGAGTTTGCTGCGAAGTTCCTATATATTCCCACATATCCAGACAGCAACTACCACAGAAGCATAATGGCTTTTCCTTATACTCTGCCTTGTACATCTTCTGTGGGTTCCTCTCACCGGCGGAACCATACAATGAAGGGAAATGTAGGTCCCAGCTTCTCTTCTCTGATATAGAAGAGACCTTAGACAGGGTGGTGGTGATGCTCAACAACAGATAATCCAATGGCATTTTTCACAGAAATATAAAAAGCAATTCTAAAATTCATATGGAACCACAAAAGACTCCAAATAGCCAAAGCAGTCTTGAGAAAGAAGAACAAAGCTGGAGGCAGCACACTTTCTGATTTCAAATTATATTACAAAGCTATAGTAAACAAAACAATATGGTACTGACATAAAAAAGGATGCTAAGACCAATGGAACAGAATAGATAGCCCAGAAATAAACTCATGCGTATATAGTCAATTAATATTTGAGAAACAAGTCGAGATTACTCAATGGGGAAAGGCTAGTCTCTTCATAAATGATGTTTGGAAAACTAGGTATTCACATGCAAAAGAATGAAATTGGACTCCTATCTTATACTAGTCACAAAAATTAACTCAAAATGGATTAAAGACTTAAATGTGAGACCTGAAATTGTAAAATTCCTGGGAAAAAACATAGGGCAGAAGCTCTTTGATATTGGTCTTGGCGATGATGCTTTTGGATATGACACCAAAAGCACAAACAATAAAAGCAAAAATAAACAAGTGGGACTACATCAAACTAAAAGGCTTCTGCACAGCAAAAGAAACAATCACCAAATGAAAGGCAATATATGGAATGGGAGAAAATATTTGCAAACCATGTATCTGATAAGGAGTTAATATCCAAAATATATAAGGAACTCATCAACAGCAAAACAAGAAATTCAATTTAAAAATGGGCAAAGGGCCTGAATAGACATTTTTCTAAAGAAGATATACAAATGACCAACAGGTATTTGAAAAGGTGCTCAACATTACTAATTATTAAAGAAATGCAAATCAAAACCACAATGATATATCACCTCACATCTGCTAAAATATCTATTATCAACACAAGAGGTAACAAACGGTGGTAAGGATATGGAGAAAAGGGAACCCTTGTGCACCGTTGATGGGAATGTAAATTGGAACAGTCAACTATGGAAAACAGTATGGAAGTTCTTCAAAAAATTAAAAATAAAACTACCGTATGACCCAGCAATACTCCTTCTGGGTATATATCCAAAGGAAGTGAAATCCCTGTCTCAAAGATGACAAATAATCAAGCACAGTCTACTCCTTTGTTCTCTCTGCAATCCTATGCACCACTTTTACCCATATGCAACATCTGGATAAAGGCAATAAAAATTTCATGCTTCTGCCTGGCAACTATTCTATGTAAAACTGCAGATGAACTTGCCCTGGCCCCTAAAGGGGAGACACACATTCTACATGTCAATTTATCCATCTCTACGTAGCGTTTATTCCTTTTCTAGTTCAGTCACAATCCCTCTTTGATGTCTTGTGGCTTAAATACAAAAATATGGGTTAATTACAATTAAGACACTTTATATTTGATAGTAGGGCAATGGGAAAAGGGAAAAAAGAATAAATAATTATAATAAATTATAGTAAATGCAAATATATCAAAGTAAGTAATTATCAAGCAACTAAGAAAATATGTATAACCATCACAGTCCTTGTTTCTGCAATTGGTCACATGGGTCAGTGTCAGGTTTTGTAACATCTCTCACTGTCTATTCCATATTCCCTTTGCTCTCACGCAGCACCTTAGCTAGTCATGGTGCTCTACCTATCAGGTGACTCAAGCCTCTATTCTTGAAGGATCTGTGCCTGTATTAGGTTACTACAGTTTTCCATTGACTTTTTTGTAAGATTTTATTTCTCAAAGCAGTTTTAGGTTTACACCAAGATTGAGGGGAGGGTATAAAGATTTCCCAATATCCCCTCCCGCACACATGCATGTCTTCCCCCATTATCAACATCCCCCACCAGAGTGTATATTTGTTACAATCGAGGAACCTACTTTGACACATCGTTATCACCCCAAGTCCATAGGTTACATTACAGTTCACTCTTAGTGTTCCATTATATAGTGGCAACCCTAATTCCACTTGGTGATCAGAAGCATCACCTCAGCAAGTGCAAGGTACTAATCCCTTCTTTGCTTGTTGGTTCAGGTTCAGTAGCATTAGTAACCCAAAGGACTAAGTGGCAGTCTCAGCTTCCAGTTCAATGGAATTCTTGTTATGTATCTGTAAAAAGAGGTCCTGTTTTGGGAACCAAGACCACCAAAGCAGCAGAGCCCAAGTTGCAAGAATAGAAGCAAAACTTTCTCATTAGACCATTAGAGAAAACAGTGACAGAAGCCACTACCATATCTTCCCTTTGGCTCCCAGATCTAGATATTCTGCCTATGAAAAAGAGGGTATTAGATATTATATATTGGTTCAGAGCATATTCAGTATCTTGGAGGATATCACCTCAATTTTGCAATGTGTTTTCATCTACAGTGTTATAACCAAGTGTTCAACTGGCCATTCTAATGTTATATTAGGTCAACTTTTTTGGACTGATGAAATATATATAAGACCAGTGAATTCCATGGGTATGAGCCCAGTGCTGCACTTTTTTCATTTTAAAGTGAGTTCCTGGTCAGAAGAGATGCTGTGGGGAATATCATCACAGTAAATGAGGCATTTCATAAATCCACACATGGGAGTGCTGGCAGAAATATTATAGGGAGGACAAATTGCTGTCCTTCCCATGACTGTCTTCCAAGAAATGGAGCCATTTCAGGAGCTCAGATTTAGTCTCTGTTGTTGGCAGGTTGGGCACTCACGTTGCGTTGCACCTGATTGTTGAAAGCCTCTTCAATAGTTGTCTTTTGGTTAGCATTCGTATGGGCACAAATACATTCATACTCCGTGCCCATTCTGAGAGGTCCACCCACATATCTCTTTCCCCAGACCTCCTCGTCACCAATGTTCCAACCTTGTTTGTTCCAAGTCCTTGACCTCCAGCCAAACCATCACCCAGTGCCCAGGAATCACTACAGTTATATACTGCTGGCCAACTCTCCTTCCAGGCAAAGTGAATAGCCAGGCGCATGGCTCAAAGCCCTGCCCATTGGGAGGAGTTCCCTTTCATACTGTTCGTTAAGATACTCTTGAGTAAGGCTCTAACACTACAAACATGCACTTTGAGGTAGTGGTAACATATCATGCTATTTGCCTATCCAACAGCATTTCCCCCTACTTTTTTGCTAAAAGAAACCCAATACTGTTCACATCTTCAAAGCAGTATGCGCAAGGAAGGTGAACCCAATCCCAGGGTTAGAATCATAATTGGTATAAACCCATCCAGGCAAACTCATTCCTGTATGCTAGTGATTGATTTAGGGATGGTCACATGACCTAGTTCTGGCCATGGGACCTGTTGGGAAGTCTAGGACTTTTAGGAGAGATTCTCTTCTCCTGATACATAAAAAGGGGAGGAAACGTCTCCTTTATGTGTCTTTTTGAATATCACAGTGTAAAGTAGTGATTTTTGGAACTATGGCTTACAGTCATGATAGGAAAGACAAGAGCGTAGAAGAAAGCTGGCCAGAGCCCAGATATCACCGAGCTGCTGAATTACCAAGCCTACAACTGCCTCCCTTCTCAATAAGTGAGATAATAATCCCCATTTTAAGTCAATTTAGCCATGCATTCTGTTGCAATTGAACTGATACCAGTTTAAAAATAATATTTTCTGTGTTCTATTTACATGTCCTATTACTTCGTCGTGAGGGCTTTATATAACCTTGTGGTTAGCAGCTTTGCATAATTTGAACATGTTTTTGGACATAAGTATGAGAATGGAAGAGTGGAGGAGAAAAGGAAGAAGTAAAAGTTCGGGGTGAATTATTTTCCTAGGGATTAGACAGAATAGGAGATCACCCCTCCATACACACACACACACACACACACACACACACACACAGGTACACATTCACCTTTGTGTCCCTAGATAGAATCTGGCGAGAATAGGTTTCTTTAGCTTTAAGACCAGAGTGTGAGGCCAGGCTGAGGGCCAGCATGAAAAGAATGAACTGAGAAATGTGGGCAGAACCCATGCAGGCATTTCAGGCCAGTCAGAGCTTTGGACTACGTGGTTTACATGAAAAAAAGCCTCAGTCGGAGCCCTGGACCGGCTCCACGCAGCGGTTATGGGTTAAGCAAGGATACTTGGAAAGACAACTGTCAGATTCAGTAGCAATTCACTCTCTTGTGAGCACTACAGTCTGCGCATATGGAAGAGATAACAGATGATGCCTGCTACTGGGAATTTTATTGTTGCACAACTCCTATATCACATTCCCCCGAAATGAACTGACGAATACAGTTGTACAGTTTATGAATTTATCTTCCTCGAATGAAATCAATATGTTTTTGCAAAGGACTTTGCCCTATGTTTGCTGGTGAACATTTGTGTCCTGCTGGGCAGCTATGACAGAATCAGCAGCAGCAGCAGGAAGCTTCCAGCGATCTCTGCTGCCATCTTCTGATGCTGGGAGTGAGGGACAGACAGAGGGAGTAAAATCAAAGAATACGCATAAGCCCCTTTTCTCCAATAAATTAAGATGCCCTGGGGGAAAGGCTTGAACTGCAGGCACTGTCTTCTTAGAAGTAATAGAAACAAATTTGTGACTCAGCCCCCATAGCACCTACCCCATCCCATTCCATCTAGTCTGGGAGGCCCGTGCTGGATTGGCCCGGTACGACTGTTGTGACTCGATAGAACCCAGGTTTGACTCTGCGCCACTGGGCAGTGTTGACCTCTCCAAGTGGTTTGTAACTTAAATAAATAGGAATGGAAGCTTCACCTTCTTCTTCATGGTAGAAAAAAAAAAGGGGCATTTTGACTGAGACGCCCCAAAACAGTGAAACGGATGAGAGCTATTACAATTACAACATTACTATTAATGTCTTCCCAAATCCTTCTGCAGAATGTGAAATCTGGGGATATGCATGTCATATCATGTTAAGCATTTCTCTTAATAAAACCTTTGTACAACTGACCTTCCTTTTCTCCAAAAGGACCTCATTCCAGAGGCTAAGAGTTTTCACTTGTGAGAACGGTTTCTTTCCAGCTCTTTTCCCATATAAACTTTCCCTTTGCTTATTTCATCTCACCCCTTTGCTCTGAATTGCTGGTACTTCTCATCTTTCCCAGTTAATAATTGCTTGAGAAACCTATGCACATTTTATTATTTCAATTTCGAACCATAAAGCAAGGTTTCCATCTCATTAATCACTTTGAAGTCTTTTTCTAATGCTAACATTTTCCTGGTCTTGAGTTATCTGATAGAGCTGAGCTTGGAGTTTTAGGTGCTTTCTCCTCACTACTATGGGGAGAGGCCAATGGCCTTCCGGGGCCACTTTTCAGATTTCTCTGCATTTGTAGCCTTCACCAGAGGCAGATGGGCTAACCACAGGCTGGTCGGTTTCCACAGGGCACTGGCCTGACCTGTGCTTCTATGCTGTGTCATTAGACTACTTTGATACAAAGCCAGTGACTATTTCTCCCTTCATTTGTTCCTTTTTCTTCCTCCCATTTAGAGAGGTGTTTGGCTCTGTGTTCTCGGCCTCAGCAGAAGAATGAGGTGAGGCATACCATGGACAGCCTGGCTTTTGTGTCCAAATTCACAAGCCTAAGAGTAGAGAGATTAGAGGAGGCATAGAAAAGATTTGTTGAAGAAATATGAAGGGCCATAGCTTTCCCTGAAAACAGGATGGTGAGAGGGGCAGTGGGGAAGGAGGGGTAGAAGATAGAGGGGTTTACACATTGCTTGCTGGCACCAAAGGAGGAAGACTGTAGGTCCCAGAACAGCATTGCCTTTATGATGTCTCTAAGCAGACAAGAGCACTGGTGGTGTCACCACACAGGAACCTCTGTGGAAAGATGACAAATGAACAGAGGTCCCTCCTCAATGCCATGGAACTACCTAAGCTCCCAGAACTTTCTCATGAACTAGGGGGAAGTGGACAACAGGTCTTGTTTAAATTTCTCGTGAGCCCAATGAGACAGGAACTTGATATCAAAGTTGAATGGTAAAAAGTAAAGTAAGCTCCATTTTCCATGTTCCCACGTTTATGGACTGAGGTTCAGACCACTGAACTAGGTTCCAAGCTCGACATGTCCTCATGTGACGTTGGGTAACTCATATGACTTCCTAGTGCATCCATTGCCTCCTTGCTAAAAATAAGACAGCAAAACCTTTTCTGCCTTCTTCACCACTCTGTCCCCGGTGCTTACCACATAGGCTGACATATAGCAGGGGCTCCGAAAATATTTGTTAAATAAGTCTCATGGAATGCATGTACGTATACATACAAGCATGAGTGTCCTGGCCGATTTTATGTTGCTGTGAAAACTCAATGAAATACTATATATAAAAACCATTTTGTACACTCTAAAGCCCTTCACAAATGTAAGGAAGCAGCATTATCATTCCCTCCTTGATTTTTATCCTCTACTGTTGGTAGTGAAAATTGATTACCTGTTAAGTGCTGAGGGAGAAGGTTAGCCTTAATAATTTCATTTGGCTTGCTTACAGAAAGTTCTAGTCCTGCCATACCTTGAATAATCATAGGCAGATGTGTCAGATGCTGGATCCCTTCTTCTGCCCATTCCTACTAAGGGGGCCAAATCCTTCCTCTAATATACGTATTGGATCTGAGATCCTGTGATGTCAGTTCTGATCAAGAGAATGTCAAGTTGAAGGAAAGGAAAGTGGCCGTGTCTTTCCCCACAGCTCCTACCTAGTAACGGTGCTGTCCTATATTAGCAAACAATGCTCATGAAATCCAAATACATTATAGAGCCATGTTATTGCGGACCTTCTTAACAGTTTCCTTGATGGCAGTAATTGTTTCCAAACACAAAAAGCATAAATAGGGTAAAAATAGGTGGCAAAGAATATTAGGAGTGTGCCGTTTGCCTGAATCAAACGGTGCCCGGCACGGAGATGTCAAATGAATAACTAAATGAAAACAGAATATTCTCTGGCAATATAGTATAATTCTTAGACACAGAACAAACAAGTTGAAAGAGACTCCTGAACATACTTGATGTAGTCCCTTTTTTTTTTTTCTATCAGATGAGAAGGATCTAGAAAGGACAGTTTAAGACATCCTGGAATTGGAATGTTAATTCATCACTTGCTGGTCCATTCTTGCTGTTTAAAGTCAATCAAATATCACATTAGCACATACTTTGCATAAGAAACTGATCGGTTTGTTTGCTAAATCATTTAGGGCAATACTAAAATAAATAAAACGTGATCTCTGAAGTCTGATTGAGAAGAGAAAGCACGTATGTGCAGACACACAGACAGACACGCTTGTGCAAACCACAACAAGGAAATATACCACAATTCTGCATATAACAGTCTAACAGTTATGAAACACATAAAGGCTATAGAACAATAGGAAGGGAAAACTTATTGGGGGCTTGGAGTTTAGAAGAGTAGAAAAAAATGAAGACAAGCCTCAGGCAATAAAAATGGAGTGCCTTCATCTCACTGAGAAGATAGAAGAAGCTAATATTTGTTGGGCATCCATGGGATACAAGACTCTGTGATGGAGGGTATACATATGTTATCTCACCAAGACCTCATGCCTACCACTGAGGTAGATGTTAGATGAGGAAACTGAAGCTCAGAAAAGTTAAGTGACTTACTCAAGATGACACATTATTAGTAGCAGAACCCATATTCAAACTATGGGTGTGTAACCCCAAAGTTCAAGTTCAAGTCCATGAGTCTGTTACAAGACTCTACGGAGTCTGAGTTACAAAAGTGGTCAAATTCTTGTACTAAAGAAAATTTTTAAATGACAGGAAGAATGTAAGTATATGTGAGTGTGTGTGTGTATAAAATCAACAGTAAAAAATCCCAATTGTAACAATTCTGGTTGTTCAGAATTTGGCAGCAGTGAGTCACTGTTAAATGTGTTCTCAATCTTTCATTTATGCTAATTTTTTATTCCACTTTTACTGGAATTTTCACCTTCTTTACAGAATTATTTCAAAATGCTGAAAAGTACCATCTAAGGATAAGTAATGGAAGTACCTAATTTGAATTCTATCTTCCTAATTTGAATTCTATCTTTACCTGCTGGCTTTCATTTAGGCTCATGGAAATCCACTCCTGACAGTTGAGGTCATGCAAAGTCTCAGTGTATTCAACCTTGACCCTGTAAAGCTTAGCCCAATCTGCACTAATTCAGGGAACTAAACCTTAATTACTCTGCCAGTAACCTCTGGTTGGAGAGAGGCTCACCTGTGTGAAAGAGGGTCCCAGAGAGGGAAAGGGCATCCCCAGGTGGGTTGATGAAGGAAAGAAACAGATGGGGCAAGAACAGCCAGGGCCTAGGAACCAGAGGTGGGCCCCACCACACCCCACTGCTTCACACAGCAGGAGCAGCACCACAAAACATCTAGACCACTATGTAGCCCTGAAACACAAGGCCTACAGTATAGGAAGGTCTACAACATGGATTTTGAAGTCACCAAAGTCGATGGCATATGAGGGGATACATAAGGAAACATAGATAATGCCACTTTGGAAGGTAATTTCCAACACAGAAAACCATGTCAATTACTTTCCCAAACGTTGGCTCATTCATTACGCATCAGATAAACATTTATTGAGCATCTATTTTGTGCCAGGAGCTATATTGGACTTTGAGACAAAAATAAATAAAAGAAAATCTTTGTCATTAAAGAGCTTAGAATTTTGGGTTGGAGACAGACAATCTTGTCAAGAATGAGGTGTTCAAGATGGGAAGCAGGGAACCAGTTAGGAGATATTGATGGACTAACCTAGCACAGTATAGATAGATAAAGAGGAAGGGGCAGATTTTTGGAAAATATTTAGGAGATAAAAATCAGCAGTACTTGGTAATTTATTGGATATGGAGGATATTTTCATTTTTTTAAAGAGTCAAAGTTGTCTCTCACAGATTTCTAGCTTGGCAAAAAACCAAGAGATTATATGAATTTCAGGTTTCCATCCATCTGTTTAACAATATTATTAAATACTTATTAAACGCCTGGGACTTTTGCATCTTTTATCTAAATGAATCTATATAATAGAAGAGAACATTTTTATGAGCTTTAGACATTGAAAAGGAACCTAAGATACAATGTAACCCAACTATTTCAAATAAAGAATAAAAAACAGGTCCAAATAATAATAATATTGAACAGCTATCATGTGCCAAGCACTTTCTACAGGCTATATGCTTTATAATTAATCCTCGGGATACTTTTAGCATCCCCATTTACAAATGAGGAAACTGAGGCTGAGAGGGACTTAGTGTTTTATCACAGACTCACAGCTATGAAATGGCAGAGACCAGATTCAAACCCAGGCCTGTCTGACTCCAGATCCCATGTCATTTCCACAAAGTCTTGCTGCCTCCAAAGAGGACAGGGCAGCATCCAATGGTACCGTGAGTGGCAGTGTTGGGGCTGGCATTCCTTTGCAACTCTCTTCTTTGGCCCATTGGCCCTCAATATAACGTCATAAATGTGTTACATTTTATTTCAGACTTGTTAATTTCAGAGTCATGTGATCCCCAGAGAGCACTCCTCTCCACAATTTTGTATTTTCTTGCACAACCAGTGGTGTGTTGGACACATCTAGTTCTGGCTCACAAGGACCAGTGTGAACACTTCTTCCCAACTCTGCGTTCAGTGATGTCATGCTGGTAGCCATGGCGAGAGTATTTACACCAAAGAAATTGAAATAAGCTATAAATCAGGGCTTTTTTCAGTTTGGTTTTGCGGAGCCGGTTGTGAAACATTTACCAGCACACCACTGTGTATAAACATTTACAGACATGCTTTTGATACACAAAAACCTATCTGAGGGCTTTAAAATCACTTCCCTAATCTGAGTGAACTCAGGCTGGCTAGTAGTAGATATTTGGATGTAACCTGTTGGATTAGCAGAAAACAGTATCATCATCTGATGCTTTCTATACAATAAAATTAAGTTCACTTACATTCAATTTTAAAATATATTAACTTATCCCAGGATTGCTTTTTGGGTCCAGATTTCTCTCTCCAGTTACCTTTGTGAATTTCATGTTTCTAAATCAGAGCATGTTTGGGAGCTTCTTTTCTTTAGGTTGATTTATGAGGTTTAGGGGGAGGAATCTGCAGTTATTTATTCATAGTGATATTCCAAGATCTCCTCTTAACAGGGACTAAACCATCAGCCCTTAGAATTACAGATACCATTATCATTACATATGACAGTTACATATGATCATGTAATGGGCATGATTTCTCAATTGCCAGGCTTTTTGAACCATGTAGTTCTACAGTAGTGCAGATGCTTTACCTGGAAGCACATAGTTCATTGCTGGTGGCTGCATCAGTAACCAGGAAATTGTCTTTCAAAGCAATGAATGCTGCAGTCAAAAGAATCTTCCCATACCTCAAGATGAAGAACTGAACTATAATTCTCCCTTTCACTGGGAAGAAAAAATGTACATTTTGATGAACTATGTAGGCACACATTAGCTCAGAATGGTGGATTCGAGGAAAGCATGAATATTAATTTGCAATATTTTGAGAAGGACATGTTTACGGCAATTGGATGATTACTTACTGGTAATTGTGTCATAATAATGTTAGTAGTTTATATACCATCTCAGAAACAAATAACCCAGGGAGCTTAGCACTGCAATATCATCAGCAGCCCTTCAAAAGCAAATCTTTCTTTGAAGACAAATAACTTAAAGAAAATTAAATGAGAACTTGCAAAGAGTTCTGAATCTTGTAGGTACTAACTCTCCTTTGATTAGGAGGTATCCAAAGAAGGCTGGTCCTCACTGGGCAGTGCCATAAACACACTCAGTCTTAACCAAAACCCCAGCCAACCTCTGGATGCTGAAAATCTGTCTATTTCCCCCACTCTTCCAGGGAGGAGGGGGCAGTCAGAATGGAAAAATGCTGCGGTTTGGGGGCAGTTTGGTAAAACCTGTAGGATATTTTAAATTGGGAATTTCAAAGTTATGCTTTCCAACCCCTGTAAGTCATTTGTGGGTGCAAGTAATTTTTTTAAAATCCGAGAAAGTAGAAGTACAGCTGTTAAAACAATAAATATTCTTTTCCAGAAAATAGCATATTGACTGTGTTATAGGTACCCTGGAAAGGAGCCCACATCCTGCCACCTTGCATCTGAAAGGACGGGCATCATGAATCACAGATACAGGACACATGGACATGTGGGAGAGAAAACTGGATTTTCATCATGTGTTGCGAATCTCCCAAACCATGCTTTAAAAAAGACATATGTGACACCTTGAGAGTAACCACTTACAGGTTACCTTCCAAGGCTTTCCGTTTCACTTGTATGTGAATTCCACAAACGCGCATTTGTTATGCATTAGCACACAGGATTCCCATTGACTCAAGCTACTAGCATTTCGTTCTTTGATCATGGAATTCCAAGGCTATTTTTTCTCTAGTCTATTTTCTCCTTCTTTTACTTTTAAGAACATAGTAGGCACCTAGATTTACCACCTCCCTGTCTTGGTCAACTTGGGCTGCCATAACAAAGTACCACACTGGCTGGCTTCAACAACATTTATTTTCTCATGGTTCTGGAGGTTGGAAGTCCAAGATCAAGGTGTCAGCAGGTTTGATGTCGCCTGAGGCCTCTCTCCTTGGCTTGCAGGTGGTCACCTCCTCCCTGTGTCCTCACATGGCCTGTCTTCTGTGCCCAGGCATCTCTGGTATCTTATAAGGACACCAATCACATTGGATTAGGGCCCAAGCCTTATGACCTCATTTATCCTTAATTACCTCTTTAAAGGACTTGAAGAGTAGCAGAATCTGCACTCCAAAATATGCCACTTTGACATAGGATCATTTTGAGCTGAAGGCAACTGAGAAGAAGCAGTACAAGAGAAGCTCCCTGCCCTCCCGCTGTTTGCCTCAAAGCAGAACACAAACGTACAAACATGTCCCTCTTCCCCTATCTACTGGGAAAGACAGAGGTTAATCCCCAGAGACAACTTTAGACCTTATCAGTGGAGAATGCACTGACTTAAATCTGCACAGAAACCTTACTCTTGTTTACCTGGTTTCCTGGTGCCTCCTCTTGACTGGCCTCCCCACCCTTTTATTTCCTTTGTCTTTAGCTGAAGATGGTATTGAAGCCTGAATTCTAAGCCACCTCAGAGAGTTACTCACTTTTTCTGGGTATCTCATATATATGTGAGTTATACATGTTAACAAACTTCTGGTTGTCTTTCTCTTGTTAATCTGTCTTTTATCACAGGAGTCTCAGCTAAGAAGTTAGAAAGGTAGAGGGAAAATTATTTTTCCTCCCCTACAGTCCTATCTTCAAACACAGTCACATTAGGGGTTAGGGCTTCAACATATGAATTTGAGGGGACACAAGTCAGTCCATAACACTTACCTCTTTTCTTAGCTATAGAAGCAGTGGGGAAAATAAGAATATTGAGATCTAGATAGATAGATAGATGGCATAATGTGAAATACCAGGATTTAGAGTTAAACAGAAGAGGCTTCAAATTTGCCATCTTGCCTAGAGTTGCCTTGTAATACCCATTGACGCTCAATGATATAAGTTGCATTAGCTCTCTGAGACTCAGTTTTCTCACCTATAAAATGTGAACCAATTAAGTCATTGATTCAATAAATATTAATTGAGTGCCTACTATTGGCCAGACACCATTCTAGGTACTGGGGCTACGGCAGTGAGCAGAACACATAGAAATTCCTCCCCACTCACCCCGACCCCAAAACACACACACTCCTAGAGCCTATGTTCAAGCTGTGGAGACAGAAAATAAACGGATAAAATACATCGTATGGTGATGAGTGCCATGTAGAGAAGTAAAGCAGAGGAGGTGGATAAAGAGTGGGGGGGGTATAATTTTAAGCAAGGTGGCCTAAAGGGTTCTCACAGGGAAGAAGACGTTTGAGCAAAGGCCTCTTAGAGGTGAAGGAGTAGCCCACGGCAAGATGTGGGGGAGAGCAATTCCAGGCAAGGGGACAGTGGGCGCAGAGTCCCTGGTTTGCTTGAGAAGGGGCCAGAAGGTCAGCATGGTGGCTGGAGAGCAGTGGGCCAGAGTCAGAGTAATAGGGAATGATGACAAAGACATAAAATAGTGTGTGTGTGTGTTTGTGGGGTCAGGGACACATGTAGGGAATTCTCAGGTCATGGTAAGGATGACACGTTTTACTGTGAGGTGGGACACCATTAGAGGCTGTGAACTGACTCTGCTGTGTTGAGAACAGACTTGGGGAAGGGGCAGCAAGGAGAAGCAGGGAGAACAGTTAGGAAGTCATTCTGACAGTGCAGGCCCAGGGCATCGAGAAGGAGGTGGTGAGAGGTGACTAGACTGTGGACGTATTTTGAAGGTAAGGCCAATCGAATTTGCTAATGGACTGGATATGGGGGGATAAGAGGAAGAGAAACAAAGCAAACAGGAAAAAAGTGGGGAAAAAGTAGAAAAAAATGGAGTTATTTTCTGAAATGGAGAATAATAGAGGAAGGATCCAGAGTTAGGTTTTAGACAGTTTAGGTTTGAGGTGTCCATTAGACTTCTCAGTGGAGAAGTGGAGCAGACAAAACATCCCACACATGGAGTTGTTATAAGAATTAATTGAAAAACAGTGCATGACAAATAGAAATATTAGCTAACATTTATTGAGTGCCTTCATGTCAAGTACGGTTCTAAGTACTTTACCTGTGCTATCTCATTGAATCCTCACAACTCAAGGAAGATATTATTATTGTCCCCATTTGATTGATAAGGAAACTGAAGTTAAAAACTTGCCCAAAGTTGTGTAGCTAGGAGGGTCCATGCCCTTGACTCTAGACTTTCCTGCCTCCCCTGGATAATGTGGAATACGCAAGGTCATTATGGTAAGAGGTCAAAACAGAAAACCTGTGCTCCCTGCAGGTTGATTCTCCACACAGAGTGGTTTGACTTCTGGTTATTTTGTCCCTTGGGGCCATCCATATTTTCATGGAACAGGAAGCCCTTAGCGGTTTCTACCCACCCCCAAATACTAGGCTGAAACTCAGCCAGCTTCCACTAGTACATTGTTGCAGCAAAACTCACATATTAGAGAAGTAGAAAGCAGGAAACAGACAACTACAGAGAGAGAGAGAACACAGCAGTGTGAAAGCAGAAAGCTGCAAGGGCCTTGAAAGCCACCCAGGTGTCCCCTTTGGGAGCCTGTTTTTAAGCTACTGGATTCATATTAGCAAATGAGCCCAGGACTCCTGAGGTAGAACACTGTGCTCTCCTTCCAATGCTTCTAAACAACAGGAGAGAGCCCAGCGGGAAGAGAAGGACAGCAGGGGCAATTTGTCCTTGTCAGAGCAAGAGTTCCCTCCCATCTTTCATTTTTTTGCACAAAGACTCATTCACACTCGTACACATGCAGGAGTCAGGGTAGAAGGAGGGGGCGAGGCATCCAGATTTGAGATCCCTGAGCAGTAAAGCATTTCTGATTCTCTCTTAGAACCCGCCCCACCACACACACACACACACACACACACTCCCCAACTCGTGAGGCACAGCCATGCTCACATGCCTTTGAGCCACTGCAATGCAGCAGGACCTCCCGGTCCAGTTCATTTTCAGCTAAAAAGGGCTCTTGGGGTGCAAAGATTCTAAAACCTGAAGATAGGGAGGAAGAGGGAAGAGAGGCCCTTCCCCACAGGTAGCCACGAGGTCAGCAAGCTTCTGAGCCACACCAGCCAGCATCCTGCAGAATCTTGTCTAAAGAGCCACCCCCTGGCTCTCGGTACTTAACTTTCCCATCTTTCCCAACCGAGAGTAGCCATTGGGTGAAGCTCTCTGGAGAAATGTGCCTCTGATCATTTGATAAGGAGCTCGGCAGACAAATGAGTGGCCAGTTTTGGGAGTGGCTTGAGTGGAGGTTTTAAAAACTTGCAGGACCCCTTAGCTGCTTCCTCAGACTTACTACTCAGATAGCCTGGGGCTTTCTCAGGGTCACCAGGGCATCATTCCGTGGGACCCCATTTGCTGTCCCCTGCACCCCTAGGAGGTGTCCTTTGTTAATCTGTCCCCAGATTCCATGACTTACTCTCTGCACCAAATCCCAGCCTCTAGCTTTCACAGAACAGAGTGTGTGAGAGAGGTTGAATCTAGTGTAAGACCCAGACCCACCGGGTGATCTTGGGGCTGAGTCCTTTGCCCTCTCAGTCCTTCAGCTCAAAGATGGACCGCAATGAGAACCAGAAATGACATTTGAGCTTAAACCTTTCCCAGGGAAATAAATCACTGTGGAAAGATATACTTGGAAAACCGATTTGGCTTTTTTTTTCTTTTACACCTGAATATCTCTTCAGAGGAAGAGAAGTTCACATCACAAAAGCTGCATTTAAAGAGCATTAACTTGGAGGCCAGATTGATAAAGCAGGACAACTTTACAGTTAAGGATTAAGCCACCACGAGCTGAAATAAGTACCCGGCTTTGGGGAAGATCTTCCCTGCAAAGGTCCAGGTCGGTTCTTAATACAACATGGTCTGACATCACTCAAGCTGGGACTTCTAAGAGGGGGCTCAGAGTCTTCCAGGGTGGGCTATGGACTTCTTATGGTATTAATGTTTATAATATGAAAAATGCCTCTTCTGTGGTTTCTAGTGCAAATCACACGAGAACATTTCCCTACAGATACTTGTTTCTGGATATGACATCTTTTTGTAGTTTATTTTGGGGATGGTCCCAAGAAACTGTTAGGGGAGAAAGTGAGGAAGTGAGACAGGGAGGGGAAGGAAGGAAGGAAGCCAATAAACGAGGTGTCGTCAACCCGAGTCACCGCACTGAGTCACCACAGTGAGCACCTGGAACTCAGCCCTGCCAGAGGATTCTGGGGGCTGATGCAGAGCATGCAGCCTGAGTTATCCCAATCGAAGAGCTAACAAGTAGGATATGAAGACTCCTCGTCCCTCCTTGGTCGAGAGCTGCTTCTGAGGCAATAAGGCACCACCCCTTCAGCTTGCCCTGCCCACTGGCTGAGCAGTCCCCAGTGGCCAAACCAAAGCCCTCAGCCAGAGGTTGGCAGATGCTCAAGGCCAAGCATCTTCCACACCTTCATCACATGGCAGGGAACTAGAGGGGCCTCAAGAGTGATGGAGAAATAGATAGAGAGATATGCATGGGTGTGTCTTTCTTTCTTTCTTTCTTTACACAAAAGTTGACCAGTAATATACATTGTTTTTCAACTTGCTGTTTTTACTTTACTATATATCTTGAAATTGTTTCAAATGCAGCATATACAGACCTTCATTCATTTCAACTGCTGTATAATATTCCACTCTATGAGTAAACCATAATTTATTTAGCCAACTACATATGATTGGCCATTTAGTATGTTTTTACTCTTTGTTATGAACAATATTATGTACTTCATTCTTGACCCATCTGTGCAAGTAAATCTAGATTAGAAATTGCTGTGTGAATGGCTACTTTTATGGATATAAAAAGGGCATAGCCACTTGGTCCCATCAGTAATGCAGAGGAAGGTCCATTTCCTGCTCCTTTGCCAACGCTGTGCACTATCAGACCTGGGGTTTGTGTTTTTCCTTTCTTTCGACCTTCCTGGCAAGCCAGTTGAGAATGCAGGACAGTATGTATTAGCCCATTAGGTAGCTGCGATTCCAAGCCAAGTGCCCAGCCAGACTGAAGAAGGAAACCACTCATAGAAAGATTCTATGTGGGTAGTCAAGACAAGGGAAGGAGAATCACGCTCACAAACACACACACACTTACAAACACAGACACACAACCTTCCTTGTACATGAGGTGGTTGCTTGACCAAAAGCCTTTTCTCGCACATTTTAGAAACTCTGATTTTAATTGGCCCTGGTATTGATAGCTGCAAATGGCACTCTCCTTTTTCATTCCTTGGATACCAGCTACAAGCAGCCTAATAGAAAAAGGTGCCCTAGCAATGGCCTGTTATCAAGATTCCCCAGGGCAAACTGTCTCTCGGGCCCTTTCATAGAACATCCCCTTTCCTGGGTGCTTCATCTATTATAAACCCACAAAAATGATATGGTTTTTGAAAAACAAAAAAGGACTTTTCTATCTTATAACACTCACTATATCTCACCTATTTCACAGTGACTTATTAGAAATAAGTGTCAGCTGTAATTTTGGAAGTGCTAAGAACAGGTGTAATAGTGCACCCACTGGTAATCTGTCCTGCTCAATCCTGGCTGACAAGGATGAATTTTCTATTCTTATGAATCACCTTAATGCACTGGCAGAGGAGATTTGCAGCAGTGTGAGTCCATTTGTAAGGCTGTGGTGCTGTAAAACTTGCATTCTGCCTTTGAAATACTTCACATTTCTCTTTCTGTTTGTTCTGAAAACATTAGGTGGCAAACTTGGAAGTGAGTTCAGTGTCCTTCTCTCTCCTCAGTTGCAGAAAACTCTGCCCGTACACCACTGATAACGTCAACGGATATGTAACAAAATGAAGAAACATACATCCTCTTCATAGCTGCTAAGGAGTTCCCCATTACGAAGGGAAAGATCTACGTATGAAAATATATTGTGCATGGTAAGACCTCAAAGTTTGAGGTGGGAACAGAACTTCTCTGCTGAGAAAAGGGAAGTGAGGGTTAGTTGTGGCTCTGGGGGGTGGAATATGTGAAGATGTCACCAGAGACATGGGAAGAGGCTGGGACCCCCTCCCATGCCCGCTCCCTCCAAACCTTCAGTAGCAGTCTGAAGTCACAGAGGGCTTGTTTTATTCATTCATGTCACAAATATCTTCTGAGTGCCTACTACATGTTTCAGGCACCAACATAATGGTGGGAGATGGGGTCTGGGTCAAGTTTGAGACCTTCTCTGAGGATTAGGATGACACAGATGCTCAAGTCTTGGACCCAACAATTCCTGGCTTGGTGGCTGTGGCAGGTGACATAACGTTTCTAAGCTTCCATTTCTTGATTGCTGTGACAACATTAATAAAATCTCCCCTCACAGAGTTGTTGAAAGGTTTGTTGGGCTGATGTGGGCCATGCACCTGACACTCAATAAGCCTGACTCCTCTCCACACCTCATTACATAAGCAGAGAGAAGCTGTTCGAGGGTTCTATTAGGGTGGCACTCATTGTAGTTAGATACCAGGCAGTATTGTCCAGAATGGACCAGCCACAAAGAGCTATCCACATCAACCATAGAATAGTTTCCTATTGTGGGAGATCAAGATTTGGCCACCCTGAAATCTATCTCTTTACCTTGGTTGTTTTCTCTGAGGACATTTGACCTCCCCCACTAACTGCCTAAAGAATTTGACATAGTTACTCCTTCCTGGAACAGATTTTCTATCTGATGGCTGTAATATAATGTAAAATAGATGTTAGAATAGAAAAGGCACCAACAAGCCCATCTTATCATAAGTTCTGTCTCTGGCCACATTCTTTGGATGGTCCTGCAAGGAGTTGCCAGACAGACATTTACATTTATAAGAGAAATCTCCATTTGTAAAGATATCTCCCTCTCTGTATTGGGAAGAGGGGGGATGACCTCATTTCTAGAAACTTATCAGTGTGGAAGGTGAGGCCTTAAATCTGCATAATAACCTTCCTCTTGTTTCCTGTGCTTTAGTGATAATCTCCTGTAACTGACTCCCCCCACCCTCAACATCCTCCTTTGTCATTGGCTGAACATGGTATTTAAGACGAGAATTCTGCTATTGTGCTGAGAAGCGCAGTGTCCCTGCTTTCTCCCATGTATACATGTTATTAAACTTGGTATTATTTTCTCCTGCTAACCTGTCTTACTAATTATTTGGCCAGCCATAAGAATCTTAAGGAAAAGGGCAGATTCTCCCTCTCTCCCGACACTATCAAGCCTAAAGAAAGATCTGATAACACCTGTGCATTGATAAGTAAAATATTAGAAGCAAGCAAATCTGCAGTCAAATATTGTCTCTAGTGCTGTGTGTCCTTAGCTGGTTACTTAACCTCCCTGAGCTTCAGCATCATCAGATCCTCACCTGTAGAATGGGGATAACTACGGCACGCATTGCATGGGTTTGTGTTGAAGATCAAATTAGATGAGGAATTACACACACACACCAGCGCCTGCCACATGATAGGAACTCAGTAAACGTTAGCCATCATTAGGATTGTGTCATACAGAAAGCCTCCCCTTCCAGTTACACATTTGACTCTAAGAAATGCAATCTGTGCACACACAAAGATACATTTGCTTCCTTGATGGGAAGCCAAGTAGAGGGGAAAGAGCACTGGGCTTAGTCAGAAGAAGTGAGTTGAAGTCCTGATTCTGTTGCCAACTAGCTGTCACATTGGCCATTGAAGTTCTCCTTTTCTGAATTAATTTCCTTACTGACCACTGGTTGTAGGGTTCTAGAAGGTGGAGGTGTTTGTAAAGGATACAGTGCGACTGAAAGTGAAGGTTATGCTGTTGTTTGGACGAGGCAGACAGGCAGTGGACTTGAAGTCAGACAGACTTGGGTTTGCTTTCCTGCTTTACCACTCACCGGCTGCGGGGCTTTGAGCTAGTCACATAACCTCTCTGGTGAACCTCCATCTCTATGTCTGTGAGATGCGGATAACAGCTGCCCTCCTGATCTCACGGGGCTGCTAATTCTCAAACCTGGAAAACGATTATCAAAGAGCTTTGTCATTTAAAACACCACATGGGTGTTATTTAGGATTATGATTTATCACAATTAGGGCATTTTGGGGGGCAGCTGTGTAGCCCACAATGCAAGTAGGAAGAGCAGAAAGGTGAAGCCACTGCAGCTGGAGAAAGCTGGGGAAATACCAAAACAGCAGAAGTGATTTTCTGACCTGAGGTCTGACGGGAACCCAGGACCCACAGGATTTGGGACAGGAGGGGTGGGAAGGGGGTTTGCCTCTCTGTGGTGAGAAAATGACCCCCAAGCCGCCACTACTGTCAGAGGTTCTGGAAGAGCACCCGAGCGAGCAGGGATCCTAAGTGCTTCTCCCCCACAGCCTCCTTCAAAGGCTCAAACGTTAGTGCCCGACCTGCTCAGCGTGGAGGGGAGTCAGGCTCTGCAGCCAGAGAGCTGCTGAAGAGTGTTGATCTATGCTCGCTCCCAAATAAACAGCCACGACTATTTCGTTAATCTCCACGCACCTTTCCATTCTAGGTGGACTCATTGTCTTCCATGAATAATGCTGCCCTTCTTACGTTATGCTTTTGATGCCCAGTCTAGTCTAATGCACAAACATTAATTACACCGTATGACCCAGTGTTTCTGTAAAGCCACCGGCAACACCCCCATTGCGAATGCAGAGGAGTGAAAAAGGGAAATCTCTGAAATCATCTGACTTCCCGAGTTTTTGCTCTGAAATAAACGCTTAATTCATGTTAATTGCTGTGCTTTCTTCATGCTTCTGATAGTAATCGCTTTCAGTATGACCCCGTTGGAAAGCAAGTCTGGCCAAAATACAGGCACATCAGAAAGGGAAGTTGATCTCTCTTCAAGAGCTTTTCATCATTTTTCTCTCTCTTGTAATGCTTACAAAACGAAGGAGGTGATGGGCAGGCTAAAGGTCCGTCCCACGGGGCCGGCTGCTTCGCTATCTGCAGCTGCAGGACACTCAGAACCATCCAAGAAGTCCCACTCTGAGCACTATTTTCAGTGCCAAGGAGACAGCAAAGGGCCTGAAGGCCAGATCTGGCTGTCTTAAAATGATAGTTATTATTCGCCTCTGTTTGCTATAGCCGTTATTTTTTACCCCTGAAAAAGCCTGCTGTGGAGGTAATCGATGTCTTCCCACTGTGGTCCTCCTTCCTAATGTCCGCTCGCCCTGCCAGCTGGGGAGGCGTGCCTGCCCCTTCCCCGAATGTCACGAATCATCTGTTAAAAGACTAAATAAAATGTTACTTCACCTGAAACCCTCAAATCTCAGAGACGCTGGAGCTTCATCAGACCCAGCAAAGGTGATTGGCCCAGGCACGAGGCCGTGGCTCTGAACAATCCTGTGTGCACGTGTTCCTCTTGGATTCTCCACCCCCCGTCTTGCTGTTCCACCTCACCCTTTGGGGAGAGGAGTAAACCCTTCCTCAAAACAAAACTGGTCCCATAGACTCGGCCCTGATTCCGAATTTGTATTTCAGCTTGTCAGGAAAAGGATTTTAGCTCTAGGATTTGGAGAGGTCTTGTTAGATTCTCAAACCCCTTCAAATCTAATACTCTTCAGAAAAAGGATCAGCCCTGTGGAGCCTGAACTGCCGCCTCCCCTTTTCCCGGGAATCCTGTGGAGATCTGGTTGGAGAAGTTCTTCCCTCTTCCACAGCCTGTTGGCTTGGAAGCAAAGAGGGAGGACTGCGGCTCAAGTCAGGACAGGCCCACATAGATGAAAACAAGCCCGCTTCATCTGGGCCTGGTGCCCCGTGGGCCTTGCAGTTGAGAAATGCGAGTCAGCTCAGCCTTTCTCCTTGCATTCGATCATCCTGAACACCTAGAAAGATGCTTGAGTAAGAGAAGAGACTTTTCCTGCCATCTGGACACAAGATCAGGCAAGGAGCTGCTTAAAACACACCTGCACTTCTTTGCCAGCCTGGTAACAACACTTGCCAACTGTTGCTCCTTCGAGAGAGCCAAAAGCATGTTTCTCATGCACATACCTGAGCATTTAAACAGAATCTCAGTGGCAGTTTACAATTGTAATTAAGTCGCACTTTTTTTCAACATTGAAATATCTTTTTTCTTTGTATTTTTTCATTATAAAAAATGTTACTTGCTTTTAAAAAAACAATTTAAACAGCACAGCTGTGAATAAAGTAGAAAGAGAACATTTTCCAAAATCCCCCACCTCCAAAGACAAGATTAAATATTTTGGTGTATAACCTTCTAGAATTTTCTATATGCATATACAGTGTTTTTAAATAAAATAACAAGAATGCATATGGCAGCTTTTTTTTTTTTTTTTAATTGTAGTGAAAACTTGGAAACAAGCTAAATGCCCATCAGTAAGAAAATAGTACATTTAGGGCATCTGTACAATGGAATACCTTGGAGCTACTAAGAGGAAGAGATGGATCTAGATCCACTGATAAGAAAAGATGTCCACAGTATGTTGTTAAGTGAGAAAAGCAAGCTGGAGAACAATAAACAATGTTCCAAAGCTTAAACATTTGTGCCTTTAGTCTAGTGCACATTCTTCATACCTCGCTGATCATTTTATCTCATTTTTCCTTGTAAAATTTGGGTGAATGTGCAGCTTCCAGGAGATCATTATGTAGGAGGCCCAGGGTGCTCATTCTCTGGGAAATTTCTCTGTCACTCAGCGGGCTGCTTCCTGCAGACCAGCTCTGGACCACCAGCACTCTCCAGGGAAGTTCTCAGCCACCCATAGGCTAGCTCTGTGGACCAGCTCCATCGGGCCCACACTCTCTAGTGAGCTGTTCCTACAAACCAGCTCTGGCCTGAGCCCTCTGGCTGGCTTTTTCACCACCACCTGTCTGCATGGTAACTGGTAGACACATAAATTCTGTCCTATATGGTAGAGGTTCAATTGACTTCCTTACTCCCCCTGAGAAAAAAACCAGTTTAGCCTCCATCTGCACATTCATTTCAACATTCCTCACTCTGTATATGTTTGTGCTATTTGACTTCATTTTTGAACCCGTTGTAACATCTGCCTGGTTTCATCATAAGTGAAATAAAATCTCTAGTGTGTGATCATTTTTACATCTTTATGACAGTCAAGATTTTTTTCTTTTTCCAAAAGTATCTTTTTAAAAATGGGAAGAAGGTACCGCCAGTTATTCAAAGGATACAACCAGGTGACCCAGGTGTATTAGTTCTGTATGGCTGCTGTAACAAATTACCACAAACTTAGTGGCTTACAAAAGCAGAAGTCCACAATGAGTCGCACAGGCTCAGATCAATAGGTCTGCAGGCTGGTTCCTTCTGGAGGCTCCAGGAGTGTGTCTGTTCCTTGTCTCCTCCGGCTTCCAAAGACCGCTGACATCACTTGACTTGTGGCTGCATCACTATAATCTCTGCTTCCATCATTGCATGGCCCTCACCTCTCTCTCTAAATCCTCCAGCATCCTTCTTATAATGAACATTGTGATGATTACATACTCACCCAAATAATTCAGCGTAATTTCCCCAACTCAAGTCCTTAATCACAAGGGCCCTTTTTCCATATAAGGCAACATTCACAGGTTCTAGAGATTTAGGGGGACCATTATTGAGCCTCTCACAGCAAGGAAAAGTAGGAATAGCAGAAACTAGGGGGGAGAAAAAAGAAAGGAAATATAAAGAGCTAAAATCCTGCTAGGGCTCTTCCTCAAAGTCTTAAAAAATGTTGTGAATAATAGAATTATCAAATAAATTATAATACATACATCCATAATTGGAATATTATGCAGCAGTCATAAAAAATGAGTTAAGTCATAATGTGTTGACATCACACTCCATGACATGGAAAGATTTTCAAGACACAGTAAGTGAAAAAAGCAATACAAGCCATGTGACTCTATTTGCATACATTAAAAAAAGAATACTATATATATATAAAATAATACTATATATAAATAGATTCTAGATACACAACAAACTGATATGTGTGGTTATCTCTGGATGGGAAAGTGGGATCAAGTAGAGACATAAAGGGAAACTTTCACTTTTTATTTATGTACTCAGGGATTATTTGGATATTTATAATATTATATTTTGCATTATGTATAATTTTTTTTAATCATAGTAATGCAAATTTTAAGCATAATCCAGAAGGGGGCAAAATGCCTTTGCTTCCCCTTCTGACACTCCTTTTCTGGCCCCTCTGAGAAGGTACAACTTCACAGCAGCCTTAGGGATCAAAGGAATGGCGCCATCCTGCAGGGCCAGGAGGAGATGTGTGGGGAAGGACAGATACAGACATGATTGGTCTCTCCCAGAGGCAAGCACGTGCTTGCTCGGTTCTCAGGCTACAAGAAATCCACAGCTAGGAAGCTCCTCGTGATGTTCCCCTGGTCTTTTTCTTCAGCAGGCAAACTCTGAACTGAGCAGTCACCCTGGCTCCTGTCAGAACATTCTACCATGTTCATGTGCATCACTTCCTCCTTTGATATCCTGCCACTGTTAGCTAGGTTCTAATTAGCAGCCAGTACATAACACAAGGCAAGTTCTAGCAATATGCATACAGCTTCTGTAAGCAGCCTGTTTCCCTCTTATTATGCTAATAATGAAGATATTCCCTGTGGTACCTTGGGACAGAGCATCTGATAAAAGCTAGCAGAACAATTGTATGTTCCAGACATTCATGCTGAATAAACAGAACAAGCAGATATGGAAACAGCTCTGACACAACCCTTCAAACGAATACAAATGGGTAAAAACTGCCATTTAAGGTCCCCTTGTGTTTGCTCTATTAGCTGAGCACACTTCATTCCCATTATCATCCAAGACAAAAATGGTGCCCAAGTGGGGCCCAGATTAGATTATCCAACAGCACTTGAGGATAGCAGAGGCCAGGTAGCTTGCTTCTACATCCCTTGACCTACTTTGAGGATCATAGTAGTGTTTAATTAGAGCAGAATTCACTGGCCTCACTTCAAACCCCCAAACAAGCCATTGGTCTGAACCGGCCTGTACATTCATTGAGCACCATGGGCTGCAGCAGGTGCCCATTGAATCATCAGTCTTGTGCCTCCCACAGGTGATGGTGCTCCAAGACTCCTTCTCAAGTTTGAAGACCCACGTATAGATGCAAAAGAGATCACAGACCCCTATAGGATTAAAGATCTATTTTTAGCATTTATTTAAAAATATACAATGAAAAAATCAATTACGAATTCAGCAACTCTTTAAAATAAATTTGCATCTTATAATCAAGACAGCATTTACATATATTTGAAAATATTTATATGTGTATTTTTATATGTGTATTATATGGATTGAATGTTTGTGTCTCCTTAAAACTCATATGTTGAAACCCTATTCCCCAATGTGATGATATTAGGATGTGGAGCCTTTAAGAGGTAATTAGGTCATGAGGGTGGAACCCTGTGAATGGCATTAATACTCTTTTAAAAGAGACCTCACAGACCTCCCTAGCCTTTTCTGCCATGTGAGGATACATAGAGAGGTCTACAGTCTGCAACCTGGAAAAGGGCTCTCACCAGAACCCGACCATGCTGGCCCTCTGATGTTGGACTTCCAGCCTCCTCCAGAACTGTGAGAAATAAATTTCTGTTGCTTATGAGCCACCCAGTCTATGGTACTTTGTCATGGCAGCCCACATAGACTAATACACTTATTTATCCAACAGACAGACAACAGATCCAAGGATCTCTTGCAACATTTCCTAAGCCATTGCTCCAAGGCATCCTCAGTCCATAATTTAGGAATCACTACCAGACAGTACGCAAAAGAGAGGACAGCCTGGTTTTTGCCCTTAAAGATCTTAACATTTTAAAAACTACTAGAGTCAAGATTTTCAAGTTAAGCCAGTAGCAGGCCAGAGAGAGAGAGCCAATGGAAGCCTAGAGGAGGCAATGGCGGTAGAGATGGAGAGGAAGCAAATGGAATGCGTGAGACAGTAGAGGTTAACCTGCAGGAGTTGGTGGCCACCTGAAAGTGGGGTGTGAGGTGGAGGGAGGGCCTCAAGGAGATGCTCCATTGTGGGCTGAATGCTGGAGCCCTTCACCAGGACAGGCCTGCAGGAGAAGGAGTGGGTCTGAATGACTCCCTGGGCATCTCTGGTTCTGGGCTCACCAAATGATCCCTCCTCATAAATGGGACAATATCCTGAGTGCTTTTGTGGTCACAATGGAGGCCCCATTTCACTATTACCCAGAAACCAGTGAATTTCAACTCCCATCTATTTATACTCACAGCATATCACAGAATCTTGGAAGGAAACATCTTCATCTGAAGCCTCCTGTTAAGGATAATTTGAGTGTTCACATTCAATTCAGGGACTCTCCCCTTCTCTGGTTTCTAGCAAGGCCACATGAAGAGTGACAAAGCCATTTTCTCCAAGCACTTTGCTTTACTGCTTGCCCCACTGCTTGGAGGCTGCGCGAAAGACAACAGGGGAGGTGATTATAACTCTCTTCATGTTGCAAACTCCTCTGACTGTAGCAGAAATAAATGATTATACTTTTATTTGTAAGGATAACAGCATTTGTGTGGTTCTCAACTACTGCCAGGAACTGGGCTACACGACTGACATTCATTCAGTTCCTCCTTGGAGAAGGCTTCTGGACCACCAAACATAGAGTAACCCGCCTCCCCCCATTACTCTCCATACATCCATGAGTTCTATTTTCCTCACAGGACTTCTCACACTCTATAATTATCTTATTTTCTGCTTCCTTTATGTATCATACACATCCATCCTTTAGATGGTAACCTCCATAATTACAGGCAGAACTTGCTTACTTATTATCATCCCTCTATTCCCAATGCCTAGAAAAGTGCCTGGCATCCAATGGACACCTTCTTTTATCATTTAATGGATAAGTGGTTCCATTTAAACCTTGCCACAACTTATGGGATAAGTACTAGTACTGACTTGACTTTTCTGAACGTGGACATTGAAGCTTAGAAAGATAAAGAAACTTGACCTAAATCACACCACCATTAAGGGGTGGCTAGTATTCAGACCCAACTCAGACTGGTGTTCTATCTGGAGCTCTTAAGACAATGCTGCCTATACGCCTAACCTTGACCTGCCATTCACTGCAGGAGCAGGGGAGAGTCTATGTTGCTCAGAGTACCCCAACATGGCTCCCGAATGAGAAAATGCCCCTTGAGTATTAGTAGCATTATCCTGTTCTATAAAGGGCAGCACATTCAAGGCAGGACCCTCAGGTCTGTCTCTAAGAGTTTCATAGAAAGAGCTTAGGAATAGGGACAGAGGCTCATGCCGCACATCTCCCTCCTCAAGTCAAATATGGATATCCCAGTGGACTAAGACTTGCAAACCCAGATGTCCAAAATGGCAGCTGGAAGAACGTGTCTGCCATTGTAAAGCTAAGCCGGGTATCTGGAAACAAGCGTTTAAGAAAATCAGGAAAATGGCTGGGGGCTCATCATCAGAGAACTCAGACAGTAACCATGTAGACCTCACTTTAAATTGGGAAGGCAGTTTCATTCCCCCTAAGTTAAATTGAACTTGAAATTGGGAAGCCATGCTCCTTTCCAAAGGCTGGTTTTCCCTGTGAAACACTGAGGATCATTAAGAAGGAGAGGGAAGTGCTCTGGGAATCTTCAGTCCTTTATGATCTGGAGTCCAATGGGTCACTCCAGCCTTCCAGAGCTGGGAAGGGGACCATAATAGTAAAGGAGTAGGAAGAGAATATGGGTGTTTTAGTCTAATTCCTTCTTGCTATATGATCAGTTAAGAAAATGCCTGTTTAGTGGAATGTGAAATTCATGAGAATAATTATCTGCTCTATTCATAAGAATAATTATCTGCTCTATTCATAAGAATGGCTAAAAAGCTATTAAGTCTGCAACCATATTTAGCTATGATACGTTAAAAAGGGGAGGCACTTAATTCTTTTGTGGCTATTTTCTTTTACAGGGTTTCAGAATATCAAGGCTTTAGATTACTCACGTGATGCCTCAGTTTTAAAATATATACATAAGAATACGCACCTAATACTAAAATCTGTGTTGTTTATATATTGCTGTAGCAGCTTAAAATAACAATAAACATTTATTATCTCACACAATTTCTAAGGGTCAGGAATTCAGGAGCAGCTTAGCTGGTTTGAGGTCTTTCATGAGGTCATAGACAAGCTGACAGCCAGGGTCTCAGTCATCTGACTGCTTGACTGGGCTGATAAGATTCACTTCCAAGATGGCCCCACTCACAAGGCTCACAAGTCAGTGCTGGCTGTTGACAGGAGGCCTCAGTTCCTTATCACGTGGATCTCCTCATAGGGCTACTTGAGTGTCCTCACAGCATGGTGACTAGCTTCCTCAGATGCTCATAATAGGACATGACGATACCTGCTTAAATAAAGCAGAAATGTGTTCTCTCATTTACTAAAAGACCTAAAGTAGGTAGTGTGTGATTGGCATAGTGGCTCCACTAAGTAATTAGGCACCCAGGTTTCTTCTAGCATTCTGTCCACCATCGTTATTACAAGAACTGAAGGTTACCTCTTTTTTCAACACAGCTACTAGAGACCCAGCCATCTGTCCACAATCCAACAGGAAATAAAAGTTAGAAGAGAAAGGCAAAAATGGGCGCACATCAACTGTTCATCTCACTGTTCTAGTTTCCAGAGGATCTACTCAATAACTGCTGTTTCATTAGCCAGAAGGGCCACATCAAGTTATAATGGAAGCTGGAAAATTTATATCTCATCAGGCAAGCATATTGTCACGCCAAATAAAATCAGCTTTTGTAACTAAGGAAGAAAGAGAAAATGGACATTGGATCAGCAACAAATACTTTCTGTCATATCTGTTTAGTAGAGATCCCCAGAAAGTTGTGTTATGCCAGAATTTTTGCATGATATTTTCACAGATTGGCATAAATTTTTAAAAACTGGTGATAAAAGGTCAGAATAGAGTAGAATGGAGAAAATTGGGTGGATGGGAAGTAACCAGAGCAGAAGAGATGCCTTGTCTCTGGTAAAAGCATACATTATCCAGGGAATTATCTCATCATAAGGATCAGAAGGTTGCCATGTTCCCTAAAGGGTTTTAATGGTTCCAAGAAATGAACTAGAAAGGACAGGGGCTTTGTAGCACTAGCCCGCCATAAGTGGATTATCTCTCTCCAATGTGGTTGGGACCATTTGAACATTAGGCTGAAATCTAAAGTTTTTTTTCCATTGTCTCTCCCTGGCATTTACAGTAAAAGGCTGAATTCTCTGCCTAGTAAACTGTGGGACTCTGTTGAGAGTGGGTGTTGGAAAATGATGCAGAAACAAACAGAACATTATTTATGCCAGTGGAACAGTAAATCACCCTTCTTTTGCACCCAAATGACACACCTAGTGCAAATCAAAAGTTCTCACACCTCAGAAGGCAAATAATCCACGAGTTTCTCAAAGGAAGAAATTACCTACCTGCCTATACAGTGCCATAAATGTCCCCTTTAAAGTGAAATAATTTCTGAGCTCATCAGCACAAGACTTATGGTGAAAAAGCACCAATATTAAAATTTAATATACCCAATATTGTCATGTAACAATAAATCAACCATTAAAAAGCAGCAAGCTTTTTTTTTCCTGCTCCTAAACAGAGTTACAGTGCTTTAATTTGAATGGATGTTGGGTTATGATTATGGGTTATGATGGTGAAAAGTATGAATTTGTATCTCTATAGCAATCAGATGGGGTTGCACAGAGCACTTTATATAATACGCAGTGCACTGCTCTGTCGGTGTCAACGAGTATTCGCTTCTCTTATTAATTCAATAGACTATAAAGATGACAAGTTTAGAAGCTGAAATAATGATGAAGCGAAAGCTTTGAATAGTTCAATCTTTCCGGCTTCATAGTGCTTGGGAAAGGTTGTCTAGTTCTACTCTTAGACATGGGTGTGTGGAAATCTGTTTGCCTATGTATTAGAAATCGAAGAAAACTCTAAGGCTCAAGAGGAAAAACTCTTCTAGTAGGTGAACTTCTCATCCTACTGTCTAAGTACAAGATTGACCCTGCTCAGACCATTTCCATCCATAGAGTTTGGAGTCAGACAGACCTGACAAATCCTGGCTCTGCCACTTCACAACTATGTGCAATCTTGGACATGCCACTAAATCTTCTCGAGTCTCAGTTTTCACCTATAAGAATGTAGGTAAGAGGCAACCTAAGTTGCAAGGTTGGTGGAAGAAATACCTTACATGAAAGGGCTGAGCTTGGTGTAAGCACTGGATAAATGCTACCCCTGGCCCTTTCAGAATTTTAAAATCAGGATTCTGTCTCTACAGTCTGCATGGGTTCCCACCAAATAGGCATTTGACCTGCTTTCTTAGCTCATTACTCCTGGAAGATTAAATACAGCCATACGTAAACTGATTAATGGTGCAGGACACCTGGTAAGGTCTCACAAATGTTAGCGCTCATCATCATCATCATTATTGTGAGAGGTTGCTGGATTCTATCTATGGCGCTACCAGAGATCATACAAATGACCTGACGGACAAATCCCTCATTATGGCATGAATGGGGGAGGGAGGGGAGGACTTACTAACAAAGTGTGAGTAGTGTAACTGTTAAAATACGTTCAAAGACCCTTTTTCAATCCTTTGAGTATTATAATTAGTCACAAAAAGACCAAACCAAGACCCCAGGAGGCCCTGGCTTCCTGAGCTTAGTGCTGTGCCCGGGTTCTGATTTATGCCAGTTCAAGGATGCAAAGGAACCAGTTAGGAAAGCTCAACTCCACTCTGGCCATAATCCTAGGGCAGACAAAAATGCCACCACCTCTCCTGGAAAAGACAGCCATGGCGGGAGTGCCTGGAGTCTCTTTGACAGAGCACAGCTTTGTGGAAAGAGAACCCTCCCGAAGCTGTGCCCGAGCAGCACCTGGCCTGCATCTCCCCGCGATGATTTACAGAGCAGCCACACCTTCCGTCAGATGCGGAGTGGGACAGCAGCCGCGCCGCCATCCAAGCTGGTTTGTTAGCTAAAGATCAATCATCATGGCAGACAAAAATACAGTGGAGATTATAACACACGTGGTAAATGCGAGCGCCTTCCCAGAGAGGAAGATGCGAGGAGGGGTAGGGAGAGAAAAATGATGGATAGAGCTAAACAGATAAAGTTTCTTTTGTGGCAATGTTACATCACCCTTAGATAGAAAATGTAATTTATTTTCCCCAAGGCTGAGGACAGGCCAGGCAATGCTTTAGGGACCACTTTGCTGCTAAGATTGCATTGAGTGACACATTTTTTCAAGCTCTTGGATAGTGAAAAGCAAAGCAGCCAATGATCACCAGAACAGCTACTCCTTATTGAGCACCAAGCCCTGAGCTACACGCACATATTCTCTCAAGCAACAACGATGCTGAAAGTTAGTAATATCATCCCAATGTCATACCTGAAAATAAACTGACGGCCAGCAAGTCAGGAAGTTCACAGATGTTTACTGTACATCCATTATGGACCGGGCACTGACTCTTCTATATGCTAAGGATACAGTGGTGAATACGAAAGACACAGTGACCCTCAAGGAGCTGACGTTCTAGGAGGGAAAAGTAAAAAATAAACACTTAAACGAATAGTATTATTTCAAGCACAAATAAGTACTATGAAGGGAAAGAAGCAGTTTGATTTGTTACACAGTAATTTGTTAGGAGAGAGGCTACCACTTCAGCTAGAATGCTCCGGGGCAGAGGTGGTGACATTTAAGTAGAGTGCTCAATGATGACAGGTCAGCCATGAAAACACGATGGAGAAGGGCTTTTCAGGAAGAATGAAGAGAAAGGGCAAAGGACCTACGATGGAAGCAGAAAGAAGATGCAGAAAGAGGGCTAGTGTGGCCAGGGCGCAGTGGGCACTGGGAAGGGGGTGGGTGGGGCTACACAACGTATCCAAAGTCATGCAGTTAGGAAGTGGCAAAGCCAGAATCGTCACCCAAAACTGTCTCACAAGCTCATAAGCAGTCCACTTTTGCACACTGAAATACACACACAGCAATTTCCAGAGGAGGGCAGCCCCCAGGTTTGGAGTCTGCCTGTCCAGGTGTAAATCCTGACCTCACCAGGTATGACTTGTAGGACCAACTTGGAGGAAGCTAGTTACCTGACTTCCTTAGGGCCTCAGCTTCCGCACATGAAAAAGAAAAGGATCGCAGTATTAATCCCTTGCTCAAAGAGTTATTGTGAGAATTGAAGGTAAACTATGTGAATGACTGGGTGACCGTTGAGCAAGTAGTGTTATTTTTCCTACTTCTATGGATTTTTCTAAAATGAATGAAAGAAGCATTTCCCATTCTTGCCCCAAGGGTTAGACAGGTCTTGGTTCCTGAAGAGTAGGCTCTTTCTAGAAAAAGGCAATAGCTTTTCCCAATTAAGGTGTAAAAAACCAATTCATTTCCCATTTCCTTGGAGACAACCCCAAATGAGACTTTGTTATTCAAGGTCTGGTCTCATAAAGGACAGTGCATTAGTCAGGGTTCTCCAGAGAAATAGAACATATATATATACATAGAGAGAGAGAGAGAGAGAAAGAGAGAGAGAAATTTATTATATTATAAGTAGTTGGCTCACATGATTACGGAGCCTAACAAGTTCCAAGATCTGCAGCTGGCAAGCTGGAGACCCAGCAGAGCTGATGCACCAGTTTGAGTCTGAAAGCAGGAAAAGACTGGTGTCCCAGCTTAGCAGTCAGGCAGGAGGAGTTTCCTCCTACTCAGTCTTTTTATTCTATTCAGGCCTTCAACTGATTGGATGAGGCCCACCTCCATTAGGGAAGGCAATCTGCTTTACTCAGTCTACTGATTCAAATGTTAGTCTTCTCCAAAAACACCCTCATAGACATACCCAGAATATTGTTTGACCAAACATCCAGACACCATGTGGCCCTGTCAAGTTGACACGTAAAATTACCATCACAGGCAGTTAAGCTGATTTTCTTGGGGTGGGAGGGCTAGAGATGATATGGCAATAGCCTAATTCCCTCAGGATTGGTAGTAGCCTAATTCTGAACAATTCTGATTCCCTAGGATTGAGGTCAGGATTCCCTAACCCAACACTGGTTTTGTATTTTCCCCAAGAAAAGACCCGAATCATGAGGACACAGTGCACTGAGGTGGCAGGAGCTCAGATGGGGTTGGTTGTAGGAATGACTATGAAGTGTGGATCCTAAGTTACATGGCAAGGAGCGTCCCCATGGCCAGCCAGGCAAGGAGCAAGCCTGGCCACTGACGCAGCTGTCCAGATGTGAGGGACTCCAAGTTTCCAGGCAGTGACTATCCTCAGCAGAGACCCCACTATTTCATGTATAGAGGCCTCTTGCTCCTTTTTCCTGTACTGTTTTAGCCCTAGGGTCCTGGTAAAACCCAAGGGAGGGATAGACTAACACGTTGGACTTTTCCACAACAAAACAAAATGCAGCGTTAGGACCAGAGTTGATTTAATTTAGGAAAAAAAGAAAATGTGGCAAATCTTCAACCACATGTACTTTGGAGGAATCTATACACATCAAACATAAAAAGTGCCTTAAAATAGTGCCTGACCTCTGGGGAGAGCCTCAACAAATATTAGCTATGATGATTATTATAAAAAGTACAAGTCGGGGCCGGCCCGGTGGCACAAGCGGTTAAGTGAGCGCGCTCCGCTGCGGCCGCCCGGGATGGGTTCGCCGGTTCAGATCCCGGGCGCACACCGTGCACTGCTTGTCGAGCCATGCTGTGGCGGCGTCCCATATAAAGTAGAGGAAGATAGGCACGGATGTTAGCTCAGGGCCAGTCTTCCTTGGGGAAAAAAAAAAAAAGAGGAGGATTAGCATCAGATGTTAGGTCAGGGCTGATCTTCCACACACACACAAAAAAAAAAGTACAAGTGGTACAAAAGGTAGCTGTTAGTATTATATAAAAGTGCAACAAATTTCCCAGGTGAGGCCTGGAACAGTCTAGGCCAGAATCAACTCTTCCTTAGACTTGAGTCTGTCCTGAGCAGTTCATCCGGAGGAGGAGAATTTAACAAAAAGGATGCTGTGGTTCTCCCTGTGTTCTCTATGCTTGAGTTCTAACCAGTGACAGGACAGGCCCTCAGTTGGTAAGTGTCCAAGGCAAATAACACTGCCCATATTATTTTTTTTTTTTAATTTTTTTTTTTTTAATTTATTTATTTTTCCCCTAAAGCCCCAAGCGATAGTTGTAAGTCATAGTTGCACATTCTTCTAGTTGTTGTATGTGGGACGCGGCCTCAGCATGGCCGGAGAAGCAGTGCATCTGTGTGCGCCCGGGATCCGAACCCGGGCAGCCTGCATCGCAGCGCACGCACTTAACCGCTAAGCCACGGGGCCGGCCCTGCCCATATTATTTTTAAAATTGTTTTGCAAGTATAGTATTTTATCTTAAGGAAATCTTGATAAAACTTCGTCAGTCTTGATCTGGAAGAAAAATTGAAGCAGCTCGAGGATATCAGACGTGTGCCCTGGGTGGCATTGCCTGTGAGTGGCGAGCTGTAGTCCTGGGGGTGCAGGGACAAGAGATGCATGGACATTGCAAAGAATCCACTTTGGACATCAGCTGGAAGAGGGACCTTTCATCTCTTCCTGTCTGCAGACTCCCTGAGCCATTCTAGTCCAAGGGCCTGGTCCTCCCCACAGTGCAGCCCGATGGAGGGAGTGGGCATGACTGTGTCACAGATTACAGGGTGGAAGGGGGAAGGGTTCATGAGCCCACAAATCAATGTAGGTGGCCAGACCACCACCCAGGGGCACTTGGGGCAGATCTACCCCCAACAAACCAGGTGCAAACAACTACTTGCTCTATGCAATTCTGGGTGTATTTGTCCCATATTACATCTTCGGTATGTGCATTTGTGGGAAGGCGGGAAGACAATGTTAATTCTAATAGATCCCTAGATTCCACTGATTACCCTCATAAGCCTGTAAACTGGGCCCTGTGTCCTCTTAGGCTGTCTGGAGCGAGGTAGGCTGTAACTTCCAGGTTTTTTCCTTCATTATGTGTGACTGTCCAAAAGCAAGCCAGTTTCCCTGGGCTACCATCCCTGAGCCTTCCTCATATCTCAAGGTTTCAGGTAAGCACATTGAGTACAGCATTCCATTCCAGATAGGAGGGGTGTAGGATGGTCCAAAGGAGAGGAGAAAGAAAAAGTGGACATGGTGCCTACGTATGGACATTCCATTAGGATCTTTCTTTCATATTTTAATTATTTTTATGTGGGCAATATAGTCACATGGAAAAATATTTCAGCAATACAAAATGGCTATTCAGTGAGATATGGTCTACTTCCGATCTCTACCAGCAGTTTCTTGATTTATTTCCCCAACAGTAACTACTGTTACCAATTTCTCAGGTATCCTTCCAGAGATATTCTGTCTACATAAACATAAATCAATGATTGGAGTCTTTTAATCCATAACGCATGACTAATATTGACATTGAGGAAGCAGAACTTGAGATATCAAAGGAAATCACCCAAATTTGCCACATACAAATGGTACCTCTGGCACCATTTGCCCAAAAGAACTTTCCCCTAAACACATCACAATGAACACAAACAGATTACTCCTCGGCAAAGATGCAAAGTTTCAGTATCTGTTTCTTGAAAACCTACTGTATTCCAGGTCCTGAACTGGGCACTTGTGAGCACATCTTGAGAGAAAAAGGGGTCCTTCTGAGCCATCCCCTGGACACAGCACCATAGGGGAGTGGCTCAGGTTAAATATGTGAGATAAATAATGAAAACAACAACAACAACAACAAAAAAAAGACAAAAAAATTGTCTACACCAATCAGGAAGTCATTTTCGGTTTGAAATAGGAAACCTAAGCAAAATGCCTATTTCCCTCCTAAATGAGATATATCTTCTTATTGCAGTCCCACTATTTCTCCTTCACAAACAAAGCATCAAGAGGAGCCGTGAAGGGGACAAGAGGCCCCCGGAGGCAGGCGGGTCTCTGGGTAGCAGGTGCAGCCTGGGCGAGAGACGGAGAAGGCGGAGAACACTATTGCTTGGCTTCTGGTACCATCTTGTATTTTCCCTGGTTCTTTTTCAATGTCTCATCTCTCCACAGGTAACCAGATCTTATTGTTATTAATTATAGAAGGGATGCTTTGGAATGGATATACCAAATTTGTTAAAAGAAGAAGGAGCCCTTGATCAACATTTGACAGTCAGATGTGCAGTCAGATGTGTAGTTAGAAGAGGGAAAAAAATTTTTTCCCAAGAAGAGCTGATCAGAAGCAGGCACCATTAGGTAAAAGATAAAGATTTTACAGCAGCAGCCTCAAATCGCATTCCTGCTGGCTTTCAAACTGACCGATTCCTCCTTGCATCACCCCCTGCCCCCACAAATTTTTTTTTAATTCATACAGATGAACTGGGGAGGATGACGACTTTCGAAGGCCCCCCTTTGCCTAGAATTTTCCAATTCTGTTAAGTTGCCTTTACTTATAGACTCTATGCCAAAATAATCTTCCAAGAGAAATCAGCTTTGGGCAATAAATAAAGGTGTACTGAGTGAACACATTGTAAATCTTTGAAGAAAGCATTTTCCTATTTTTTTTTCTTTATTTCTAATCAAAACCCATGCCCTCATTCTCTTTCCATCCCCATGAGCACTGTCTTCTCTCTCAGACACAGTGGCTGTTCCAATCCTGGAGTGAATCAGAGGCAGGGAAAAAAATCGACCCTAGTTAGACTCTCAGCTATCCAACAAAGAGGGAGAAAGAAAGCCCTTGAGAAACCTTGAAACTGGAAGGATGCAGTAAAACACAGCCTCTCCTCCTCTTCACCCACGGGTCCTGAAGGCAGCTGCATCATCCTGGCTGCTTTTAGGGAGGTGGAGAGGAGGCTGTTTACTTGAATGTTTTACTTAGATCCCATGAAGAGCAGAGGATGGGTTTGAAATCATTATTGTCACTACAGCCCACCAAATCATCATCCCATAGATTGCCCGCTCTGTGCCAGGCACACGCAGTAACAAGGGCAAAAAGGTGACAAAGACCAAGTGCTTGGCCTAAAGGAGTTCTCAGTCTAATGTCAGAACCAGCTCAGAGACAGACATGCTGCCATATACTGCGTCTAAAACAACGACAGCGTATGGGTAAAATTCTGGGGAGTGTAGAGGAGATTTCTGTGGATACTGCTAGGCTCCGAGAACCTGAAGGGGTATAAAAGATAATCCTCAGTCACAAAGCATCACAGTAGTTTGTAAAAAATGAAAATGAGGCAGAACAAAATCTAGCAAAGAAAAGAGTTTGGAAGAGGAGAAATAAATGGGATGGTGAAAAGAGAACATAGAATAAAACCTGCTTAGACAAGGTAGAGAGAGTCATGTCAAAATGGCCACTGATTGGGGCTGGCCCAGTGGCCTAGCAGTTAAGCGTGAGCACTCCACTTTGGCAGCCCGGGGTTCGCAAGTCTGGATCCCAGGACGCACCGGCGCACCGCTTGTCAAGCCATGCTGTGGCGGCATCCCATATAAAGTAGAGGATGATGGGCACGGATGTTAGCCCAGGGCTAATCTTCCTCAGCAAAAAGAGGAGGATTGGCAACAGATGTTAGCTCAGGGCTAATCTTCCTCACACACACACACACACACACAAATGGCCACTGATTTAAGAAAACATCAGGAGATATAATGTAAGGAGACCAAAGAACCCACCTGTTGTAAAAGGAAACTCAGGTTACAAGGTCTGGAGCATTGGGATGTTTGATCCCACAGTTTTGAAGATGAGCCAGAGCCCTCAAGTCAAGGGAAGCAGTGGCGCCCCCTGATTACACGGATCCAGAGGAGACCCTGCAGGCCCTGCAGAAGACATGAAGATCATCACTGTCCTCAGAGAGCTCCCACCGCTAATAAAGACAAAGCACACTGGTGCTATGTAATAAGAAACAACTGGAGGTCAGACACCAGCGCTGAGAGGCCTTGAGGTAATAGTCACGGAAGATAGCCTTTTATGACTTCTTGTGAGTCTCTCTTCCTTACCGATGGGCTCCTCCAGGGCAGAGAGCGTATCTTCTTTATTCTCTGAATTTTCAGGACCTAGACTGTAGGAACACGATATTAAATGTTAAAAACATGAATAAGTCACTTCATAGTTTCCACAGGATTTTCCTCAATATGTGCACAATTAATCCCCCAATTTAAACCCCACCAGTTAGGTTTTAGAAATTCCACTTTAAAGTGGAGGAGGCCTGGAGAGAGTGAATGCCTTTTCTGAGATTATACAGCTGGGAAATAACAAAGCCCTGTGCGGCCCATCTTCCTCAGCCACCTCACTGTTCACCGTCCACCACCATGAGCACATCCACCCTGTGGAATTCTGACCATGGACTATGATAGGCCCTCAATGCTCTGCCTTCCCCCATCCCTCCTCGTCTCCGCACATTCATCAAGCAGGAGTGAGCGAAGCTTCTATGTGTCAGAGATGGAGCTAGGCGCTGGACAAACTCAATGAATCAAAGCCCCTGCTTGCATGGAGATTGCTTCCTAGGAAGGAGACCAATAATAAGCAAGAAAGGACATAAATGAACAAGATAACCTTAGCAGGTGATAAGAGCTGCCAAGAAAATAAAACCCAGGGTGGGATAGGGAGCGATGGGGGAGGCGAGCGCCATTGGGTTGTCCAGAAAAGGTTCTGAGGAGGGACATCTCAGCTGAGACCTGGTGAGAGAAGGAAGTGACCCTGCAGAAACCTGGAGTGGATCGTCCCAGGCAGAGGGAACGGCATAGGCAAAGCCCCTCAAGTGGGATGAGCTGCACATACAGGAAGAACAGGAAAGGGGTCGATGTGGAAGGGGCATGACCAACCTGAAGCCCTACCAGCAGGGATTCTGGAAGATGAGGTTCCCAGGTTTCAGCTCCCACAGAGAAGGAAAATGGTCTTGTGTTTCCATCAGACTCTCCAGCACAGGGGCAAGAGTAGAAGTAGTCTGGGCCGGCCCTGTGGCTTGGTGGTTGAGTGCGCGCGCTGCGATGCTGGCGGCCCAGGTTCGGATCCCGGGCGCGCATCGAGGCACCACTTCTCCGTCCATCCTGAGGCCGAGTCCCACATGCAGCAACTAGAAGGATGTGCAGCTATGACATGCAACTATCTGCTGGGGCTTTGAGGGGAAAAATAAATAAATAAAATCTTAAAAAAAAAAAAAAAAAAAGTAGAAGTAGTCAGAAGGTTACTGCAGTGGCCAGATGGAAGAGGACGGTGGCTTAGATGAGGGTGGTAACGTGGAAATAGAGAGGATTAGAATGATCTGGGACACATTTTGGAAGTAAAGTCAAGAGGGCTTGCTGATGGGGTGGATTTGCTCATTATTGTCACTGCCTAGAATGTCCTCTCCCTAGTAACCTTCTACCCTACTGGTCCTCAAGTGTCACTGTTTTTTTAACTTTATTGAGATTGAATTTATATAGCATACAATTCACCCAGTTAAATATGTAATTCAAGGACCTTTACTATATTCACAAAGTTGTGCATCCATCACTGCAATCAATGTTAGAGCACTGCCCGAAAGAGAAACTCTGCAGCCCTTAGCCGTGACCCCTCAATCCTCCCATTTCCCCCAGCTCTAGGCAAACAATCATCTACTTCCTGTCTCTATAGATTTGCCTATTCTGGCCATTTCATATAAACAGAATCATACAATATTTGATCCTTTGTGACTCGTTTCTTTCACTTAGCATGATGTTTTCAAGATTCATCCATGTTGTAGTATGCATCAGTACTTCACTTCTTTTTAATGTCAAATAATATTCCATTGTGTGGGTACCACATCTTGTTTATTCATTCATCGTTTGACAGACATTTAAGTTGTTTCCACTTCAGAGCCATTATGGATAATACTTCTATGAACATTCATGTACAAGTTATTGTGTGGACCTACCTATGCTTTCATTTCTCTTGGATATATATACCTAGGAGTGGAATTGCAGAATCATATGGTAACTCTGTGTTTAACCATTTGAGGAACTGCCAGGCCGTTTTCCAAAGTGGTTGCACCATTTTACATTCTCACCAGCAGTGGTTAGGGTTCTCAGGAGTCACTTTTGAAGCATTTCTTCATCTCTTCTTTTCTTATGTGTTACCCAAGCTGAGCTAGATGCTTCTTCCATTCTCATCAGTACCCTGTGCAAATCCCTATGACAGTTATTTTCATGCTGTCCTATCCTCACTGATTTTCTTAGCTCTCTGTGGGCACCTTTAACAGGTACTCTCCTTTACCCATTCCCAATGTCTAGCATAATTCCTGGCACATGGTTGATTTCCAGTTTCCCCCATGATTGGGTCAAAGAGGCAGTCTGAATTAATTGGAACATATTCTCGTATATTTTTGAGCCAGTCAACAAGAGGTCTGAAGTCTTCAGGGATGCTCAGAAAAATAAAAACAAAATTTGAAAGCAAGTTGCTACAGAGCTGAGGCAAGAGGGACAAAAATTATCCACTCCTACAGTAATGGCCATCCAACAGATGGTATAAATGAGTAATTTATATAAGTGTGTAATTTACAGGATATCTACGCCAGTGCCCAGAATGCTGATTCAGAGAGAACATGGGTGAGTAATGAGATTTTTATGGGACATTGTGTGCAGGTTTGTGTGAGATTTGTAGTATGGGTTTCTCAGCAATCACTGATGACTTCCCTGGCCACTCCCAATCTCTAGGGCTGAAAAATATGGATTCAGACAGGATCCCAATAATACACATTTAAATAATTATTTCATATCTGACAAGCCCTACTCTTTGGACGTGATCACATGATGTTTTTCCCTGGCCATCCCAGTAAACCCAGATGGGCAAATAATCTCTTAAAAAGCTGTCGGTGTTTAGGAAAATCTATTCGGCTTCCACAGCGTGGCACTTTATGCATTTCCCCCTCTCATTCTTTATTTATGAGGCCACAGTTGCATGGAAACAAGATTCCAGGTTTATCCAAAAAGTATTCTTAGGCTTAGGGCTTCCTAAGACTCTTCTAATTATGGAGACAATCTTGGGACTGATGAGAAGCTCAGAACAGAATGCTAGCTCATCAGAAATAAATCAATAAGTTAATAAGCTCAGGTTCTAGGGCCAGCTCCACCACTAACTCACAGTGGAAATTGCATTTCTAAAGAATGTTTTGTTATGTACAACAAAAGGATTGAACAAAAATAGCAGTTCCCAGCATAGAGTTCTAGGATGGTGGAACTCCTCAAAATATGCTTTTTGGTTTTTAAAATTTATAGCAAGTACAAACATTCCCTGTAAAGTCCACCTAAATATATAAAACTTAACATTTCCAATTGACATCTAATAGTGTAAACATATTCCAAATACAACTCCTGATTTTTTCCCTCCAAATCCACTTTATCCCAGTCCATCCACCTTCACTCAAAAATGATCATTCACATAGCTGTTCAAGGCAAAAATCCAGCAATCGTCTTTGATTTCTCCCTGGCCGTTATTCCCCACATCCAATTCATCAGGGAGTCCTATCAGCTTTACTTTCAAAATACATCCCGGATCCATCCATTTCTCTCCATTCCCATTGTTTCTGCACCAGCCTACGCCACTATGTATTCTCCCTTACCTGGCCTAATCCATTAATCTCCAGACAGTTTCCCTGCTTCCACAGCAATGGATTATACCATGACAACCCATTCTCCACACTCCAGCCTGTGACTACACTGCCTCAAACCCTGCAATAGTTCCTTTAGCCTTTGGCATGAAATCCTACTCTCTACAGTGGCCTACAAGCCCTCCCTCCCAACCCCACCTCCTTCTATATCCCCCCATCCCATTAGTGTTTTCCATCCTTACTGGCCTTTCTATTTCTAGAAAAGCCAAGCTCTTTCCCTCTTCTAGGCTGTACTTGCTGTGCCCTCTTCCTGAATCCTTCCAGATCTTAAAGGGCTGACCTCATACCATTTGGGTCTCAGCTCAGATGTCACTTTCTCTAGGAGTCCTTCACTCTATCTAAAATTGAAAGAGCCACTCTGTCTACCATTGCCCATCATCGCCCTCTCACAGTCTTTATCTTCATTTCATTTATTACTATCTAAAATTAAATTAGATGTTTTTAATTAATTTCTTTTTTACTTTTTGTTTACTTTTACTTTACACTAGAACAATGTCTGGCCAAAAGTTCTTTCAACTCGGTTATGAACACTGAGTCTCTTGGGCTGATCTAAACTCTGATTGGCAGTAACATATGGCTTTGATCTTTAAAAAGGAGAAAAAATATTTGATAATTACAGGGATGACAGCTGAAATTTATGGATCCCTTACCAAGTGCCAGGCATGGTGATAAGTATTTTGTGGGAAAATCTCATTTAATCCTCACAACAAACTTATTACATAAATACTTCTGTTAGTCTCACTTTATAGATGAAACAACTCCAATGCAGAGAGACTCAGCCAAGTGCCTATGGGCATTATGAAGGAAGGTGAGAGGACCAGGATTTGAGCCCATGTTGTCTGAATCCAAAGTCTATGCTTTAATTGTCATAGTATTCTGCCTCTCTGAATCATTGCAATTTAATCAACATTTTCTCCCTAGAATTAAGTTTCTAGGCAATAAAAATAATGAATACATGGTGCCAGCCCCACAGTTTAGTGGTTAAGTTCAGCGTGCTCTGCTTCGGTGGCCCAGGGTTAGTGGGTTCAGATACTGGGCGTGAACATACACCACTCATGAGCCATGCTCTGGCAGTGACCCACACACAAAACAGGAGAAGGTTGGCATGAATGTTAGCTCAGGGTTAATCTTCCTCACCAAAAAAAAAATAATAATAATAGTAATGGATACATATCATTACCTGAAAAAAGCTCAGAAATATTTTTGAACTATTTAAAAGTACTGGAGTCCAGCCAGCCCCACACTGGGGTTCCTTAGTCTAACAAGGCAAACAACTGAATTGTTGGCACCCCAAGTTTCAGTTAACAATTAACCAAGTTCACAGCCACCATGTTGCTAATTTGTTCATTCACAGTGAGAAAAGAGCTGTCAAGCAGATACATACGGATGTTGGAGGATCAAGCCAATATTTCTCTGTAGGCAAATCCACACGGGGAGCAAGATTATAAGCAGAAGTTTACTTGGTAAGGATGGAATAAAGGTGGGAAAATGAGTGTAAAGATGCTTATGGCTGATGCTCCCAGCTCCTCTGGGGCAGGTGCTGGAGGTGGATAACAGCTCTAGACAGGCACTGCCTCGCTTCAACTTCTTTGTGATAAGTACTTTTTTGTTGCCTGTTTCAATACCTATAGTCAATTTATCATCACGTCTTAGCCTGGAAAACATTTTATTTCTAAGATGACTTTGCACTTTCCTGCACTGATTTGTCAGTTTTATAGCTTAACTCTCAGAGAACAATTCTACCTATTTCAAATTCTTGTGAGGCATTTTGTGGGCCCTCTATTCTATCTACAGAAGAGGATTAGTTGAACGAAAATGGGAGGGAGAGACAGTGAAAGCTCTCAGCTGGTGATCTAGGTCACTTCTAACTCTCAATTCTAAGCCTTAAATGAACAAGGAAAAAATGTTTTTTTCCCTTTTTCCCTTTAGAGGTTTAAATCTGACACCAGCAATAAGGCATCCTCTGCTTATAATTCTATCTTAATTCATCATTTACGATGGTTGATCTTACAGCATTCTCTGTTCGTATCGTAATGAAGAGAAAAATTGATGGGCATTTAGGGCAAAGGTTTTGCCAACTGCTATTGCTTTTACATCAGGATTGCCTGTGAGCATGTTTTTTCCTTGCACTTCTCTCCCTAACCCATCACATGAATTAAAAGCCATAGAGAACCCAGCAGAAACATCTCAAGCAAGGTTCTGATTTTCAATCAGTCCCAGAGCCATGTCTTTGGGGTAGCCTCGGGGTAAGTGTCCTCTGTCCCATTTTGATCAGAGAACATTTTCTTGGTATTGGCAGTACACGGGGAAACAAAATCCTGGAAAAGAGGTTACCCTCTGAGAATTAAACTAGTAAAATACACGGTATGATTGTGATTAGCCATCTGTGAGCATAAAGCAAAAGACAGCCTGTAAATGTGTCACTGAAGAATTTGCAGACACCCAAACCTCCAATAAAGATGATGGGAAGAATCTCAGGGAGATGAGTCTGGAACTTGACAGCAATTTAGAAAGCAGAAAACTCATCAATTGCAATGTACTCTGCCTAAGAAAACCTTGGGGAGGGGGTGAGACTGCCACTCCAGGGAGCATTCAACACATCCTCCCCAGGAGTATCGCCATCCTTAGCCAGGGGAAGAGACAGAGCCCCAGGAAAAACACCCTGTGTCTTCCTGGAGCATTGATTTTGCGTGAAGATCTTGGGGAAATTATGTTAAAATAAACATGAATATTTCATAGAGTAGATAACTAGAGGGAACATTTCGTGAACCTTGAAGTTTATAATTGACAAGGAGAGAATATTTTTCTACTGCTTTCCCCAAGACCCTTCTGTACACAGATAGGAAAGCCCTGCCTAAAATGTTTCCTTGCTTGTTAGTTTCATTGTTGACGGTTGCCACAAATTTGCTCATCCATTCTCTCCTTTTCTCCCTCTTTCTCTCTCTCTCTCTTTCTCTCAAGCACTGACCAGAATTGTCAGATCAAAAGCAAGAGTTTGCTGCAGGTCCAAGTCACCCAAATCAAATCCTTGCCTAAAATTTCCATGTGGTGTGCCAATAGGGATCCAGTCAGAAGAAGAAACCACACTGGTAATTTGAATGGGGAAAATTTAATATAAGGAATTATTAGTTAGTAACAAGGGATCAATGACTACGAAGTAAGGAGCGTGTTGAAGCAGTAGTGGGCACAGGGGCCAATCTGGCCACGCCCATCCAGTTACGTGTCACCTATGGCTGCTTTCTCACTACAACATCAAGTTGGGTAATTATGACAGAGACCAGTATGACTCACAGAAACCAGTATGGCCCGGTTACAAAGCCTAAAATATTTACTCGCTGGCCCTTTACAGAAAAAGTTTGCTAACCCTGCTCTAGAGAATACAAGGAGAGCAGATATAGGCTCTAGGGCTGACATAGAACAAAGAGGAATAATCTGAGAAAAAACCATCCCACCACGCCAGGCTGAGATTCAGACCTGGTGTGACAGGTATGGTTAGGGCCCTGTGGAGGTAGGAAAAATTCACTGAGGCGCCATAGGCCAGTGCTGGCAAGCTGGAAACTGCCTGCCGGGGTGTGATGAGACTCACCAGGAAGTCCATTAGGGTGCCACCAAGACTCACTAGGAAGTCACCAATGGGTATCTGCGAAACTCATTGAAGGGTTTGTGTCACTGGGTGTCCCACATGCCCTTGGCAGCCTGGCACCACAGGAGCCAGAGATTAAAGTCCACTGGAACCAGGAAGAGAAGCCCCTTCCTCCTGCAGTGTCCCTCTGGAGTCCCCCATTACAAAGCCTGATATCAGGGAATTGGTAAATAAGAAATATTTACGGGGTACAGCTCCAGTATCACAAAGCAAGGCAAAGAAGCATAAGTTTGGAGCTGAGAAGCAACAAATTGGGCACCAAAACATATGAAATATGTTAAAAGAACTGTAACTTCATAACTTCTGTCAAGTATTTCTATTGCTAGATTGAAAAGATCCAAAAATTAGAAATGTGGCTTATGTTAAAATGCAGGCGTAACTCCTCCGTCTCCTGAAACCCACAAAAATGACAGTAAAAGAATTTTTTTTAAGTATAAAATTCAAATGAATAAAGACAGTAGGAGGCAAGCCTAAAGAAATTTTAAAAATTCAACAATGGAGAAGAAGTAAGTGACACAGAGTGGTGGCAGCTATGACCAGAGATGCCCGCAGAGGGATGTGAGCCACTTCAACCCACAGAGACTTTGAAAAGTGTAGAATTTGGAGGCAGCAAGAATCATGAAAGTCAGGGGTGAGGAACAAGGCTGAAAATACAGGACAATAGTTTGCTCAGGCTGACATAACCAAGTACCACAGACTGGGTAGCTTAAACAACAGAAATTTATTTTCTCACAATTCTTGAAGCTAGAAGTCCAAGATCAATGTGTCAGCAGAGTTGATTTCTTCTGAGGTCTCTTGCCTTGGCTTGTAAATAGCCCCCTTCTCCCTATGTCTTCCCATAGTTTTCCCTCTATAATTGCGTGTGTCCAAATTTCCTCTTCTAATAAGGCCACCAGTCATATTGGATTAGGGCCTACTCTGCGTACCTCATTTTAACTTAATCACCTCTTTAAAGACTCCATCTCCAAATACTGTCACATTCTGAGGTACTTCAACATATGCATTTGGGGGGTACTCAAGTCAGCCCATAACACACAGGAAACTGTCAAAAGTTTCTTTGTGGAGTGGTTGGCTCCCTATCTCCTCCTTCACCTCATGAAGCCAACCAACTACCCACAAGGATTGTAAACACACACAAACACACATGAAGGACCAGTGGTTTATTTTCAGAAGAAGTCAAATGAAGGGGCCTCAGAAGATGAGTCAAAATCCAGGGAAGAAAGATGTCAAGAGTCGAAAGCAGGAGTTTAAGTGAAACTTGTACTTCTAGAAATAGGCCTTATAGGCAGGAAATTTGAGAAGTCTTCTTTTGAGAAACCTAAGATCCCCAAATAAAAGGCTGCCAAATCCTGATATCAGAACTACAGGTAGCTGCCAATCCCAATATCTTGAATATTACTTATGAATATGTCCAATCTACACTTTCAGCACTTCTAATCAGCTTTTTAATCATCACTATTAAATGTGAATGGACAGCCAGACATTTGGAGAAAAGCATCCAACATGAGAAGAACCCAAAACACGGCAAAAGCTTTAGACATTTGGGAAGAGCCCAAAATATAACTGGAAAAAGCAGGAGGAGAAGGAGAAGATGAAGAAGAAGAAGAAGGAGGGTGGGGTGAAAGAAAGGAAAACTATGAGCTGTAGTAAGTAAGCTAGAAGGAATAAAATTGGAGAGATAAGAAAAGACATTGCAGATATAAGAAAAAGATGGGATGTTGTATAGGCAAGAGTGGAGGAGGAACAAATAGAAAAAACTGGAAAACTGTTAGTCAAAATACAAAAAGCAACCCAAAGATTGGTAGATGAAATTAAGAAACGTTTCAGAAAGTAGGGCAAATAAAACAAAAAGATGAAACTAGGAGGGAAAAAGATAAGAAACATAAAGCATTGACCCAAGAAGCCCAACAATAGATTAATAAAATAGAAAAATATGAAGAAGTTATTTTCAAATTCATAACAGAGAATATTTCCCAAAACCCGGGATATGAGAATTTCCAGATTGAGGGAACAGCCTGCTGTGTCTAGAACAATGATGATAAAAAGCAAACACACAGTTTCTTCATTATAAAATTTCAGAACACCAGAGAGTAAAAGAAAAGAATTCTGTAAATTTCCTTCAGGGTGAGAGGAAAGGTCATTGACAAAGGGTATGGAATGGGATGATATCAGACTTCTTGACAACAAATATGGAGCTTAGAAAGCAATGGAAAAATGATTTCAAAATTGTGAGGCAGGGGCCAGCCCAGTGGCATAGTGGTTAAGTTCATGCACTCCACTTTGGCGGCCTGGGGTTCGCGGGTTTGGAACCTGGGTGCGGACCTACGCACCGTTCATCAAGCCACACTGTGGTGGCATCCCACATACAAAAATAGAGGAAGACTGGCACAGATGTTAGCTCAAGGACAATCTTCCTCAAGCAAAAAGAGGAAGATTGGCAACAGATGTTAGCTCAGGGACAATCTTCCTCACAAAAAAAAAAAAAAATTGTGAGGCAAAATGATTTGCAACCCAGCATTACATACCCAGCCAAATTATCAACCAAATATGAAGGTAGAGTAAAAACATTTTCAGAAAAGCGAGATTTCAAACACATTGTTATCACTGTGAATGACTTCCTACATATCTGGGAGCATATGCTCTGGCAAAGTGAGGGAATAAACCAAGATGAATTTCCTAGGAAACAGTGGATCCAACACAAGAACACAAAAAAAGAAAGTCCAGGATGAGAGCTGTGCAGCAGGCCTGAGTGGCAACTCTTTAGATGGAAACATAAGAGGGGAAGCATTTGGAGAGAGGAACCCAGGAAAAAATAATTAGTTTATAGTTTATTTTATTTATTTGACCATTTGGAAAATAATATGAATGGATGTATAAGAAATACAAGGGAGCATGAAAAAAAAATTAAATATAGGCACAAAAAATAGGCAAAAGAAAAAGTGAGGAAAATATTAACTCTAGGGAAAAAAAACAGAATATATATGAGAAAGAAGGTATAATTATGATATCATTCTTGGTTATAAGCATTTTTTCATAGTCATAACGTCAATCAAACTGTTGATTGGATCAACAGTTTTTATATCATTTTAATGAGAGTGTAGAAAGAGAATGTAGGTGGAGTGGGGTTGGGAGGCAAGCAAGAGAGCTAAATCCTCATCTATCATAACAGAGTGTTAGTGCATAATATCTAAAATTGATAAATTAATAAATGACAAGGCACAGATTTTATTTAGAAATATGGAAGTAAGTACAAGAAAGCAAGAACTGGAAGAGTTGCAAGTGGTCCTTACAGGGAATTGGCCTGGAGATTTGGGAACGTTTAGTTGGGGACTTCTGGTTTTCATTACAAGCCATTGAATATTTGAATTTCAAACCAGTGCATCCATTACTTTATTAAAAATTGAATTTCAGAAGCAAACAATTGGGCTAGGAGATTGGAGTAAGAGGTGACAGGCAGCTACCTGGGAACCAAAGCACCTTTGGAACCTTATAAATATGAGAATGAGTAGTGGACTTTCCGCAGGTCATGGAAAGGGGCCTCGTGTTATTTTAACTGTTTATTAAAGGAAAGAATGAGGCCAGCTGTTGGAGAACTCAAGAATATTCAGATTAAAAGCAGAACCCAAAATTCATGAACTTTAATAAATCCTAGGGCCCTTTATGGCTTAATCTTTGCAGACTAGTAATCAAAGTAATTCAAAAGTCACTCCATTCAAAAAAGCATGAAAGGAAATTCAATTCGTAATCCACCACAACCATTTTTAAAACCCTTCCTCCTGTCTTCACTTCTGTTGCTCGTCACAATGGCTTTGGGTCTCACAAGGCAAACCCTCCTCTCTCTGCACCATGCGCACAGTCCTTGATCATACAGATTGATTTGGCTTCTCTCCCTTTTCTCTGCATCTGTGGTCTGTCTCCCTCCACGTATTCTTTCAATTTTATATTCAGTAAGTAGGCTGGCAAGACCTTTTCTTTAGTTAGCAGAATTAGGGAAGAGAGAAAACCATAACAAGGTAATAAATCTTGTCCTTATGCCCACTCATAGAATTTTCTGGGTTAAAATCGAAGGCATGGAAAAAAATTTCACACCGTGTTGCCCTTTCTTTGTGTTATTCCTCCAAAGGACTGCCTCAGTATGCTTTCACTCCTGGGGTGAGTTTGTGGAGCTTTGAACAGAGAAAATGGAATACTACACATTGGCTGCTCCCAGGGGTGAGAGACCCAGACATCTGGGCTCAAATAGTCCCTAGAACATATGCTCCTTAAGAGCAGGGATTCTTGTCTGCTTGTTCACTACTGTATCCCAGTGCCTATAACAGAGCCTGCTCTAAACCAGGTGCTCAATAAGTTGTTGAATATTTGAACCATTGGCAGGTAGCATCGTAGTGAGGTCATACACCAGCCTCTCTGGTTCTCATCAAGCAAACGCCTTCTCCTTGCAGTGATCTAGCCACAGTGCAAGTGTTGGAAGAGAGTCTTTCTCTTGTAAACTACGAAATTGGAGGGCCAGGTTCTACCTCAGCCTCACAAGCTGGTTGACACGAGGCCATTCCCCAGCACATTCTTAACATACTAAGAAAATCTGGTTTCTGGGCATACACGGCCAGCTACCTCTCCTCAAACCAGAGTGAATTCACCTAGGAAATGCCTCTCAAGAGGCCCCTTGCAGCCTGCCAGCCTTCCCTGGTGATACCTCCAGGTTATTGTATAACCTAGTTCGTACAGAACGAGAGCCCTGGGCTAGGAACCATGAGACCCAGAACTGAAAATCAAACACAGAGCCTCTCAACCTATAGGGTGTGGGATTTACTCCAGGACTTGGTGGAATTGAAGGAGAAACACCCCCAAAATACATACAGCAGAAGAGCAGAATCACAGAGCCACTGAGAAATCAGCCTGTGGCAGGAACCAGGGGCTCCCATGTCACTGGGAGAAACATCATGGTGGGGCGAGTCAGCCAACATGGATAACTCTAGTAAGATTATTCAACTAGATATGATCTTTAAGGACCCATCAAAATGACAGAGGGGATTTTAAAATCCATCTCTGTACAGGGGCACAGATGACCCCCAGACATATCTTGAAGCAAGCTATGTGACACAGAGTTCCCTTGACCTTGCCCTGGGATGACTCAACCACTTCATTCCCAAGGAAGAGAGCACACCACGTCTCCTCAGGAGGAGAAGGAGAGAGAAAAGAATGTCCCATTATAACCTGGTCGTCTTTGTTATTTTAGTGCCTACTGTCATCTAAGTCATTTCAAAAAATCTGAAAAGAAGTCTGATTTTTAAATTCATAATGTTGACCAAAGAGACTTGCATTTATTATGCTCATAAATCGTCCATACCTCCTTCATAACAAAGAAATTATTTTTAATTTTTACAATGCTTTTTTTCTCTTTCTTCCCAACATGAGAGGAAATGAGAATAATATTTTATGTTAATAGGAACAAAATGTTCAAAATGTACACACTATATAGAAATCTTATAAAATGTTTCAGTGGAAACATTTTTTAACCAACAAAGGAAATGAAACACAAAAAGCCACGTTAAAAGAACACTGATGATTTTTACTTTAACGAGGAACTTGAGGGGAATGGATTATGGGTGGGTGGACAGAAGCTCTGAGAGAAAACAGTAGTCCACAGGGCTCATGTGGCGAGGGGCTGACCCAGATCCCAGTGGAAAGCCCAGCCTGGCTCTCAGGTGTTCTGTCTGCTGGTCAGCCCCTTCCAGAGGCCAGGAAAGTTTCCCTGAGAGGGTTCGACATCCCTGAGCTCAGCCTCCAGGGACTGGAGGTTTCCAACATAGAAAATCTCCCTCTGTCAGAAAGATGTCATGACTCCTTGGACCAGACCATTGCTCCAATAATAACCCAGGAATTCACTTTCACCCACTGAAGGGTTAATAGTAAGGGGAAGGGAGAAGTGAATAATGGTACAGAGAGGGGAGCCCCGCCAACCCATCAGAACCCACAGCATCAGGGGCAGTACTGGCGGGAAACAAGATTTGGAGGGGAGACAGTCATTTCTTTGACACTGATCAGTGGCATGTGGTTGTTGCAAACATGCCAGTGAGTACAAAGGCGTGTACATTGCAGAGGGACCCTTTGCATGCGATGGGACAGCAGTCTGAGGCAACAAGGTTTCCCAGCTTCCAGAGAGATTTATGACCAACATTTTTGGATTTCAGCACCTTCTTGAGGGAACAGCCACACCGAGTCCCACAGGCAAAGTTGATGGGGCCCTCGAGCGGTGCGGGAAGGAACCTTAACCAGCAAGGCAGGACAGGCTGAACAGGCAGCTGCCCGTCAGCGTGAACTTGGAGAAGCGGAGACAAGCCCTCTCCACCCATCCACCTCCCCAAAATACCACTCACTGAGTTACTAACATCTCAAATATCCAAAATGCTTTAAATTAGTCTCATCCTCGTTAAAATGCTTTTTAGATATTTGTAACTTGTGCAACAAATGAGTCACAATTTTTGGAAAACAGATTTTGAAAAATGAGAAAAGGGAAAGAGGTGAGAGGAAGAAAATATATTTTAAGGACCTATTGTATGCCAACTGCCTTGCCTGGGTGCTTTTTATATTTTTCTCATTTAAGTCTCACAAAGCCCTTCTACATGGTTCTTAGTTCCTGAAGTGGTTATTTGTTTTTTTTCTTTCTGTATGCATACTTTTCTGCCCTGAGGAATGCATCAATCAGGCTCCCGTTTCTAATAAGGATGCACCAATGGGAGACACTAGCATTAGATCCCGAGTTAGGAGGAGAGAAAGATTAAGGTACTTCCTCCCTCTTCCCTCCATATTTTCAAGCTACATTTCTGTCTGCAGCTATTTTTCATTATAAGCTCTTTAATATTTGATTCTCAAACTCGTGCTTGCATTACTTTGATAAAAATTAATTGTAAGAAATGAAGAATTGGGCTAGAGGGAACAGATTGGAGAGAGAGGTGACAAGATAGCTACCTGGGAACTGAAGCACTTCTCTTGAAACCTTGAAATTCTTGGGGACTAATCAGATGGGAGACTAATCAGATGGCTGGTGGGGGACCATGCCACATCACACACAAGCTCATCAAGCCAGAACCACAAGTAACTCAGGTTGGTGGCACACGTCTCCCAGCTTTTTGCTAATTAGGGCGGTTAATTAGGGCGGTTTCCCTGGCTTCTTTTTTTTTTTTTTTTTTGGTGAGGAAGATCAGCCCTGAGCTAACATCCATGCTAATCCTCCTCTTTTTGCTGAGGAACTAGCTCTGAGCTAACATCTATTGCCAATCTTCCTCCTTTTTTTCCCCAAAGCCCCAGCAGATAGTTGTATGTCATAGTTGCACATCATTCTAGTTGCTGTATGTGGGACACGGCCTCAGCATGGCCGGAGAAGCGGTGCATCAGTGCACGCCCGGGATCCGAACCCAGGCCGCCAGTAGCGGAGCGTGCGCTCTTAACTTCTAAGCCACGGGCCGGCCTTCCCTGGCTTCTTGCTTGGGGCAGTTTTCATCTCTCCTCTTCATTCAGAAGTGAGAAACCTGATGGGGCACATAAGCCAAGAAGCCCCCTTTCGCTATTTGCTTCTGAGAAAAGCAGATAGTTCTCTGACAAACGGGAAGTCTGTGTCCAGCTCTGGTATCTGGGTTCTATTTAGTTTCAGTGTCCACTATGACTCACGCTAAACTACAAATGATCTCATGAAATATAAATGATGACCCGTGCTTACTTGTCTCTTTGTTCCACTGCAACAGAAAAAAAAAAAGTAACCAAGCCATTGCTTGGTTCACTAACAAAATTACAGCAAATCTAAAAGAACGTTAAACATTGGATTTTTGCTGCCCATGCAGAAATGGCGCAAAGTAAACATTCCACATAAATAACGAGAAGAACATCAACTGTTTCCATATCCCCGGGATTTTATTACCTAAAGTGTATTATATTGAAAGAGGATAGTTGACATAAAATATGATTCTCCATTTATTATGTTCCTTTTGTTTTGAATTTGAGGGGCCTATTGTTTGAAACATGCTTTTTGATGTCCATATATAAAGACATTTTTTTAGCCACACGGCTCTTCTGATGTTAACAGAGCAGCTGTTAATCTGAAAAACTTGGCCCCTTTGAGGAAGCCATCAGAATTTTACCGTGCAAAAATCGATACCTGTGAATGGGAGCTCTGGCGCGCAGTGAACCAGCGAGGAGATGTTTCACGGTGATAACAGTCCCTCACCGGCTGGGACTGCCCCATACCCCGACCTTCTGGAAGATGAGACAGACCTGGGTGGAAAGTAAAATTCTATCAGCGAGAAAAGAAATAGCAATAAATTCACAACTTTGCTTAGAGAATGGGACTTAATTCAGGAAGGATCGCATATCTCATCACTTTACCTGTAGGAAGCTTAAGGATAAAGCCTACATATGTTGTGCTTTGTAAATAAAAGAAAGTTGATATCTTTTTCCTAAAGAGCAGCTTTATTAAAGGTGCAGAGTAAAATGCTGTTAAGTGAGCTAGAGTAGACGCAATTCCATTGAGCCAGAAATGTCTAAGAAAGCACTTACCTAAAGCTCAGAAATATGGCTGGCCTGGTGGCATAGTGGTTAAGTGTGCACACTCCACTGCTGGCAGCCTGGGTTCGGAACCCCGGGCGCCCACAGACACAACGCTTGTCAGGCCATGCTGTGGCGGCATCCCATACAAAGTGGAGGAAGGTGGGCACAGATGTTAGTCCAGTGCCAGTTTTCCTCAGCAAAAAAAAAAGAGGAGGATTGGCATGGATGTTAGCTCAGGGTTGATCTTCCTCACTAAATAAATAAATAAATAAATAAATAAATAAATAAATAAATAAATAAATCTCAGAAATAATTATTGTTCCTAATGAGGACCAATGACCTGGATGCATCACAAGATCCAAAAGAGCTTTCTGACTCCACTTGTTTACTGTAGAATTTTCCTGCTGAGTCTGTGCTACAGCATCCCGTTCCTGATGAAGTCATAATTCTCCTACAGTAGACATAATCCTACTTCCACAGTAAACAGACTATTTTAATAATCTGTGGGATTAATTCTTGAGCTAGGTATGTGAATATTTACTTTCAAAAATTTTTAAGTGAAGAAATTATAGATTAACATATCCAAGTTAAATCACTTCCTGGGGGTGTTAATTAAATCTCCTTTGTGGCAATATAGCATCATGTGATGGTTAATTTTATGTGTCAACTTGACTGGGTCACAAGGTTCCCAGATATCTCATTAAGTATTATTTCTCGGTATGTCTATGAGGGCGTTTCTGATGAGATTAGCATTTGAATTGATAGACTGAGTAAAGTAGATTTCCCTCCCCACTGTGGGGTGGGGGGATGGGGCATCATAAAATTCATTGAGGGCCTGAATGGAACAAAAGGGCAGAGGGAGGGAAAATGCTCTCTCATTCTCCCTCTCTCTCTCTCATTGTCTCTCTCTCTACGTGACTGAGACATCCATCAGTCTGCTCCTGCCCTTGGACTGCGACTTACATACTTGGTACTCCTGGTTGTCAGGACTTTGAGCTCAGCCTGTAACAACACCATCAGCTCTTCTGGGACTCCAGCTTGCAGATGGCAGATCATGGGACTGCTCAGCCTCCATAATCATGTGAGCCAATTCCTCGTAATAAATCTAGATAGATAGATACATAGATAGATAGAAAGAAAGAAACATAGATAGATATAGATATATGTATACGTATATTCCATTTCTCTGGAGAAGCTTGACTAATACAATCATCATCATCATCATTACTGTTATAAATAATATAGATAATAAAAAATGCTAGCTAACAGTTACCGAATACTATTCTGTACCTGGCACTGTCATGTCAAGTTTACAAGGATTCTCTCAGTTAAGCATCACAGAATCCCTTAAAGGAGAGAGAAACTATTATCATCCCCATTTTTCAAATTCAATATTCAATATCTATTTATTGAGCACTTACTGTGTTCTAGGCACTGATCTGAGTTTGCACCTGCAAACAAGTCTCACTTGGAGCCTATTTTTTCATGTGAAACATAAGTAAACCAATAGATCAACAAGATAATTCAGGCAGTAAAAAACTTCGTAAAGACAATAAAATGAGGTCATGTGAATGAGAGTGACCATGGGGGCCAGGGAGTGACTAGAGAAAGATTCTTTGCGAAATGATATTTGAGCAGAAGCTGAAGGATGAAAAGCAGTTACCCATGTGAAGGCTGTGAGAAGATAGTCAGTCAGCGTAGTTGGGTCTCACGAGTGCTTCACTGGATGTGAAATCTCCCAGATGGACCAGACCAGAACTTCAGCCCTCCATCATGCTCCACATGCACTGCATTTTAGCCTCTATACACCCAAAGGGTTATGTTGCTCTGATATTTCTATCCAGTAGACTGTGAGTATTTACACATCATTCTCATGCCCTCCTCTCTGGTCATGCGTGGGCAATTACATCTCTAATCTCCAGTTGCTCTTTTTATTCTAATTACATTTTCTTTCCAGTATCTAGCATTTTAGTTCTAAACCACGCAGGTTATAGCTACTGTGTGTTATCAGAACCAGCTGTTTGGCTCTTTTCAACTATTCTGAGTAGACTGAGAAGGAACAGAAGCATAAAGGTATTTCTGATGAATAAAGAACACACACACACACACACACACACGCAAGATCAGAGTTAGCATTAAAACTAAACAAATCTGGCACAGCATTCATCAGTTTCATAAATAACAGAAACACCCACATGCTTTTTGTTCAGCATGATATATTTTTTCAAGAGAGATGCTTTAAATTTTCCATTTTATGCCAAGGTAAGTTTTATACCTCTGTAATGTACAACATATGGATCTTATGACATTATGCATTATTTGCATCCCAATAAAACAGCTCATTAATCAAATGGCCTATTGTGACCTCCAGCTCAGAAACCACAAAATACATCCAAGGAGAAGGGTAGTTTTTAACTCAGAATGTGTCCTTTTAAAATAAAATTTGTCTGATCATGTTAAACAGTGGTCAAATGTACAAGAGATGTTAGTGTATTGGGAAAAAGATAGTAATAAGGACACAGCCAGCCCTGAAACACACACACAGTGAACTTCTTCGCTGACTTTGGGCCACATGTTTTGCTTTCCTCCAGTTGATTTTGAATGGTGTTTTCTTATGAGGTCAAAACAAGGTCTTTTTGTAGCAACCAGCATTTAGCTACAATAATGTACAGCTACCTTAGGAACAGGTCAATCGTTGAAGAGTTCATTAGAGAAGTAAATTGGAATTTTACACCCACACCAACAATTGCGAACTGACCAAACCTAATGAAATACGCAAACAGGGCTATACACCCTAGTCTAGTGCTTCTTTATATCAGCTCTTGACACGTGTGTCAGCCAGGGCCTAATGGCAAGCAATAAAAGCCAACTCCAGCTAACTTAAACAAAGGAGGATTTCTTTGGACGGATATTGATGGAGAGAGGGTGCTGCTGCTGACATAATAAACGAGAAGCTGAAAGATTAGACTTGTGAATGACTAGGGAAGCAGGAAGCTCCAAAGGGACATGAGGCTAAAAGCAAAAAACAGCAATGTCCCCATAACTAGAACAGCTTGGTCAGGAAGCCTCAGCTGCCAATGCTCCTAACATGGACGATCTCTGTTTCTTCTGACCTCACATCACTCACTCAAGATGCAATGTCCCAGGAGAGACTGGCTAGCTAGGCTGAGTTCAGGTCATGGGCCTGCTTGGAGTGAGAAGAGGATCATCCTCTTGGCTTCCAGGGTAGGAGGTGGGTCCCTGGAACTATTCTCCCACTAAGACCTCTACAGCAGTAAAAGAGAATCAGTATGCTTTAAAAAGGGGAGTGATTACTAGTTGTGCAAAGCATTGGGTACCTATTACGTGCCAAGAACTGTGCTGGACAATTTTCAACAGACGTGTTCTCATTTAATTACATTTAAAATCCCACAGCCGTCATATAGGATTTTCTACTCACTTCATAGATGAGGACAATGAGGATCGGGAATATTAAGTGATCTGGACAATGTGACTGTGTTTAGTAAGGTGCAAAGTCAAATGTCCAGTCTTGGTCTTCTGACTGCTGGTCCAATGTTCTCTTTGCTGTACCAGAGGTGCCTCATTAACTGAACTCAATTTGACCTCAAATTCCAACTTTCTCACCCCTGATTATTTGTCTACAAATATCCTAAAGGTTAGAAATTTCAGAGTGATTAAAATATTCTAGGCAAGAGCCTTAGGTTTTGAAAACCAGAGGTTTCACTAAATATGTTCTTTTGCCTGTCCTCATGTCATATGACTTTCACCTTTGGGCCCAGCTATGATCCTGAGTGTGAAAAGATAAGTCTCCTAGGGTTATCTCAAGTATGGACACACAACTCCACCAGTACTAGGATCTTTCCAGTGTCCCCATAATAGAGTTGAATGGTCATGACACTGAAAGTGTAGCACACCAGTTGTCCAGAGGTTGACCAACCACCTTGTTTCGGTTTCCAAGCACTAAGAACATATAGGAAGATGATGTTGACAGTTATTTATGTCACTTGCACCCATGAGGGCTGCTACCCAATCCCATATACATGGGGCCACCGTCTAGGAATTCTAGACTGAAAGTCTGTGCTCTGTTTTATGGCGAGCACAGACTTTGGAGTCAAGCTGACCTGAGTTCAAGTCCTTACACTGCCTTCCACAAGCAAGCTCTTGGGTAACTTATTTGTCGTATCTAAGACTCTATACTTACTTTCTTTCATACTCTATAAATTAGAGATCATGATAATTATTTTGCAATTATTTTTTTAAATATTTAAACTATTTTTTAAATCATAAGTAAATGTAATGTCTGGCTAATATAAATATATATTCAATAAATGTTTGCTCCTATAATTAACATTGCTTTGAGTGATAAATTACCAGAAAATCTTTTCGTTCCATTTCTCCTAGGTAGGTGAAGTGTGAGAAGTTCCTGAGTTTTCAGAATTATGTTTCTGCTACATAGCATTTTGCTTAATACAATAACTTTGTATTTGGTGATATGTACCTCATTGCATATCTACTTTGCTATTTGTCAGGGTTCCAGAGAAACAGAATGAATAGGACAGATACAATATTAATATTACTAAATATATATGTATCTTAAATGTATATTTATATAGTATCTATAACTATATATTTCATATTATATGATGTATATTTATAATATATAGTTGCTGGCTGATCACCCTGGGAAATGGTGCCATATCAGAGAGTTGGTGTTGCTTTCTGCCACTCAGCAATGACTGTAGCCAGATTGGCCTTGGTGAGTAGAAGTTCATGTTACTGACTCATTCCCTGCCACCATACACACTTTGTTCATGAGCCCATTGGGCAATGATAGGGATGACTGGGGAACGAGGCTAACTGGTATTCACAAAACAGGTCATCCTATCCGTTTGATTATTAACATTTTCCTCTGCAGAAGTCATCTTTTAGTGAGCATTCACATAGGACACAGATATCTTTAGTTTTTTGCCCACTCAGAGAGATTCATCCCCAGACCTCCTTGTCACCGATTTTCTGATGATTTTGCCTCAAGTCCCTGACCGTCCAGCTGAACCATTGGCCACAGCCCATGAATTGATATAGACTCATACCTCTGGCCATTTCTCTTTACAAGCAAAATGAGCAAAAACTGAGAGGATTTCCCTTCACCACTGTCCTTCAGGGATGTCCCAGAAAAGGATGGTAGTGCTGCGGCTGTCTACTTTTGTTGGTGCCTGAATAACGTGCAGAACCATCTGTAAATCAGAACTATTTTCTCTTCTTTGGTCAATTGGTCATAGGTAACTCCCCATGAGGCCATAGGTACAGGTTGGGAGAGACAACGTAATATAGTAGGAATAGGAGCCATGGGCATTTGGGTCACTTCCTCATGTAATTTATTGTGCCTTTAGGGTCTGATTTTGTATACACCACTTCCATTTGATAATGGAGGGCCGCTATAGATACCCATTTTGTTGGTCAGACAACAGCAAGTTCATGATGCTGTCATGAACACATGGAAACTTGTCAAGTCACGTGGAAATGTGGCTAAGCGTTCAGTTTCTATTAAGGCCCAGTAGCAAGCCAAAAGCTGTTTCTTAAAAGGAGAGTAGTTATCTACAGAGGATAGCAAGGCTTTGACCCAAAGTCCTAAGTGTCTGCACTGGCCAATCAGCATAATATCATCAATGTAATGGACCAATGTGATGTTTTATGGAAGGCAAAGTTGATCATGGTCCCTATGGACTAAATTATGACATAGAGATGGAGAGTTGATATACTCCTGAGATAAGACAGTGAAGGAGTATTGCTGGTTTTGCCAGCTGAAATCAAACTGCTTCTGATGGTCTTTACTAATGGGTATCAAAAAAAAAAAAAGACATTTACCAGCTCGATAGCTACATATCAGGTACCAGGGGATATGTTAATTTGCTCAAACAATGAAACCACATCTGGAACAGCAGCTACAATTGGAGTCACCATCTGGTTATGTTTAAGATAACCTACTGTCATTCTCCAAGATCCATCTGTCTTCTACACAGGCCAAATAGATGAACTGAATGGAGATGTGGTGGGAATCACCACTCTTGCATCTTTGAAGTCCTTGGTTAGTGGCACTAAAGTCTGCAATCTGTCCAGGAATGCAGTACTGCTTTTGGTTCACTACCTTCTTAGGTAGCAGCAGTTCTAGTGGCTTCCACTTAGACTTTCCCACCATAGTAGCCCTTACTCCACAGGTCAGGGAACCAATATGTGGATTTTGTCAGTTGCTGAGTATGTCTATTCCAATTATGCATTCCAGAACTGGGAAAATAGCCATAGGATGGGTTCAGCAACTCTGTGAATCCACTGAGATATGAGCCTGAGCTAAAACTCCATTGATCACCTGATTGCCATAAACCCTTACTCCGTTTGACCACAGCGATGTTTTGAGTGTTCTGAAATTAGTATAAGTTCAGAGCCAGTGTCCAATAGTTCAGGCCAGTTCTGATTATTTCCTTTCCCCCAATGCACAGTTACCCTGGTAAAATGTCATAGATCCCTTTGAGGAAGTCTGGGGAAAAGATTAAAAGTATTAGTTTTTGGCAATATAGCAGGTCCTTTCTCAAGGGGACCTGGCCTTAACTGGCTCAAGTCTGGGAATTAATTGAGGAGGCATGACTCACTGTCTTAGTTTGCTAGGGCTGCCATAACAAAATACCACAGACTGGGTGGCTTGAACAACAGAAACTTATTTTCTCACGGTTCGGGAGGATAGTAGTCCAAGATCAAGGTGTCAGCAGGTTTGGTTTCTCCTGAAGTCTCTCTAGTTGGCTTGCAGATGGCTCTCTTTGTCCTCCCATGGTCTTTTCTCTGTGCTCATCCATCACTGGTATTTCTTCCTCTTCTTATAAGAACACCAGTCATACTGGATTAGGGCTCTACCCTTATGACCTCATCTAGCCTTAATTACCTTTTTAAAGGCCCAATCTCCAAGTACAGTCACATTGGAGATTAGGGCTTCAATATATGGATTTTGGGGGGGACACAATTCAGTCCATGACACTCTGTTTTGGTGATTCAAGTTAGACTTCTGTTCAGTCGACCTAGAATCCATCCGCTTATACAGATCAAGTAAGAATTTAGTACAATGCCTATCTATTCCTTCTCTAGGGACACCACGATCAACTGGCCATAACCATAGGTCTCTGTGAGTCAGATTATCCTTATCACTACTTTGATGTCAACAGTTCCCACTGTAGATTCTGATCTAAAGAGAAAAGCAACCACAGAGCTCTTCCAGGACACTGGGACTGCCCTCAGAAATTCAGTTCTCACAGTTGTGAAGAAAAGTGTGTCCTCTAGATCCTCTCAGGATGGATGAGCAGGTCTTACGTGATATATCTACTCTAAAATTCCAATTTCCCTAAGCCTTTAAATACCTTCCTCTGCAGTATGCCAAGGCAGTTCTGTCATTTCAGCTTAATTTAGAGTAGGCAATGTTTTGGTGCACATTTCAGCCAATCAAACAAACAAACTTAGAGCCCTTTCTAAATTCTCAAACTGAAAAATTGAATCCAGAATTTCTGCTTAGTGGGCACATGTCAATAAATTCAGCCTGATCCAACTTTATGTTCCTTCCACTATTATCCCACACCCTTAATATCCATGCTCAGACATATCCCCCCATTGTTGTCTGTATAAATTGGAAAAATCACGCGGTTCTTTGGGTATGTATTGCATCTCCTTATGCGTCATGCTTTGCACCTCACCCTCTGGAACTTGAGTCTAGTTATAATTTCAAAAGCAAAGAGGGGTAGGGTGCATTGTCCTGAGGACAGTCAGCAGTGTCTTTCCAGGGAACTACATCAGGGGAGATTATTACAGATTCTTCAGACAAAGCAGAGGTAACTTCCTTAGACAGAGAAGGAAGGGTGGCTTCTATTGACAAAGAAGACTCAGCAGAATTTAGGAGTTCAATATCCTCAGGTTCATTGGGATCTATAAGTCCCCATTCCAATTTTCATGACCTCATTCCTTCCTGATCAATGCTCTCACTCTAACAGAAGAAAATCTGTGAGGTTGAGAATTCAGTTTTTGCTGTATTATAGCCACTCTCAGGATGAAACTCAGGATTTGGCTTTCAGAAATCTCAGGCCTGCAACTGTAGAAGATAAGGGTTTCTTTCATGGCAGACTGAGAAGTTTTCAAGTCATGTATATAGCACTTGAGCTGGGAATTCAAAGCTCTGAGTTCATCCTTTTGATTCCCTAGTTACTCCAGGGCAGTTAGAAGCAACCAGCCAATCTCATTATACATTATTATAGTCCTTAGTTTAATTAAAATGTTCTAAGATACCAATCAAATACATGGACACCTAGAACCTTGCCTTTTATACACATTTGATTAGGAGTATCCAATGACGATATTTTGTGTATCTCTATTGCCACATCATGCCAGGGACTACCAGTGCCCTCTTTACCACAGGAAATAGAGTTATTAGTGCCTTTAAATCTAATCAATCTAATCAGATTAGAGAACAAATTCCAGAAAACCTAGAATTGATTCAGAAACTCATTCTTGAGATTCTGTACTTCTAGAACTACTCTTGGTACCAAAATCTGTGTCAGTCAGTGTTCTAACATGGAAAGAGAATCAGTTTAAAGATGATAGATAGAAAGAAAGAAAGATGATAGATAGATAACTAGGCGATATGTAGGTAAGTAGGTAGGTAGGTAGGTAGATAGATAGATAGATAGATAGATAGATAGATAGATAGATAAATATAGAAAAATATTAGGGACTGGCAAATCTGAAATCTGTAGGATAGGCCAGCAGATTGGAAACTCTTGGGCAGGAGCTGATGCTGCCATCCTGGGAAGTAATTTCTTCTTCTCTAGGGAAAGTTCAGTCTGTTCTCAAGGTCTTTCAGATGATCGGATGATGCCCATCCAGATTATTGAGGATAATCTCTTTCACTTAAAGTCAACTAATTGTAGATGCTAGCCACATCTACAAAATACATTCACAGCAACACCTACATTAGTGTTTAATTGAATAACTTGGTACTATCGCCTAGCCAAGTTGACACATAGAACTAACCATCACACTATTGTCTGCTCAGAAAAATAGAAAAATTAGGACATGCAACATTTCAAGAAAATGAAGTCCATGTGACAGTCTATCATTCCAGATACTGCTCTGGCATTGAACTCAGTCCAGGTAATTCTGGAAATAAATCAAAATCCAATAATTGAGGTGAAACCAGTGTTGATCTGTCAAAGACAACATCAGAGCATTGAGACCTGCATCTCAAGATAGTTAAGCCTTTGGGGGTATAGGAATTGATCCCTCAGTGGGTGAGATTTAAGGGGCCCTTCTGCCCCAAAGTAATTCTGTGTCATTAAAGCTCACTGTTTCCAGGAGTCTCTTTTCAAAACTATTCCTGAGAGTGTTCATATTATGTCATTAGTAAGAATTATGTTAAATATTAAACAAGATTTTTGGCGAGTATCCAAGAAAATAAAACACAGGAAAGTGTGTTTTTTATGAAAGCAGAAAGAGGAGGGAGGGGCCCTTGGTTGAACAGCTATTTAACTTTAACACCACATTACATTATATACTTTACACTAATTAATTTTATCCTCAAAACAACCCCAGGAGTAAATATTATTATCCCCATTTTAAGTAGGAAAATTGAGGCTAATAATTGGCAGTGTTGAAAGTTTCTCCATCAGTCTGGCTTTAAACACACTTTCCACTACATCTAGCTTCTGTCCGATCAGAATACATCTCCAAGAGATGCAGAGAACCCAGGGAGGGGAAGAGGAGATGTCCAGAAGAGAGCTGGAATCTAACATTGACCACTCTAATTCTGTCCTTTTCAGAGAACAGCTAAGTCATCTTTGAGGATATCTTCATTTCCAACCTAACACTAGACCAAATTTTCAAAGTCTTATATACCCGTCCAACTACAGCCAGATCCTGGCAGTCCCAGCTCTAAAATTTGCAGGGCCTGTGGCAGGAATAAAAATGAAGGCTCATATACCATATTTATAGACTTTTAGGTGTTATAAACTAAGCTAGCAAACTGTTACATAAAACATATTCTATCCTTCTACCTTGACAAGTATGCCTTCAGAATGGCCTAGAAGGCTGGTTCAACTTTGCCGGTCTCAGACTCTTTGGAGTTTCACACTAGCACATGGTGACAGTGTAGGGGAAGTTGGCCTGGCCCTCAGCCCAGAGCCCACCCCACCTCTTTTTCTACCCCCAGCTCCCTGTTGCACCACAAGGAGCCTCATGTGCACATGTGTAGATACCCCATCCAGCATCTAAACTTTGTCCACACCTCTACTAACAGCCTCCCCTTGGCCTGGGGATCCTCACATGCAGAGTGACTTCCCCTCAGGAAGAAGGACTCTTGTAAGAGACCTGAGAAGTGAGGTTTGGCTATTTGGGTACAATGTTGTTGGAGCATGGTCTAGAAGGGATAGATATGGACTCTGGGTAAGCATATCCCTTTGCCTCTTGAGCTCTGCGCCCAATGGGGAAGGACACAGCTGGAAAAGGGCCAGAACAAGACCCTCTAAAGTATGGGGACCCAGGACAGGGACCCCTTTTGCTTGAAGACTCAACATGGCCTCCCTTACAAACTGGCTACAGCTCCCAGTCCCTCAGCTACTACTGTACCTGGCCCCCTCACTCAGCCTGCCTCTCTTACTCATTGCCAATTCCAGACCCATTAAGACAATGTATCGTCTCAATGTTCATTTTACAATAACATACACAAGGCATGAATTCACAGTTACCAAGTCTCAGTACACTCTCAAACAGCTATCGCTAGAGGAAATAGTCTGGCAGGATTTTGCACTGTAATATTTACTGTGGCAATAACATAGTCTCCCTGGCAACACACACGCACACACACACGCTGCATCAGCTTCTTCCAGAATCCAATAAAAGAGAGCAACAAATAAAAAGAATACGTTTGATTAAAGTCACTAAGTACAGGCTTTTCCTTAAAAAAAAAAAATGGAAAATAAATAAAACAGCCCAATTTGGTTAGGCTTTATTTCTCTTGATCACAAAGCATAATTTTTTTTAATAGGATCTTGGAAGGTTTAGAAAAAATTTGTAACTTTCCTAAATTTCTCTGGGCTCCTAGAATCTCGAGAGTTTATTCATGATTCCTAACATTGAAACTAGGCATTCTAGCCTTGAACATTATAATAGCAGAATTTGCATATTATTTTTAGCTGGAGGGATGACACCTACAGATGCATTATGGGAAGTTGTTGGCCAGTGCCCTCCAGACCCTCACAATCCTCACACACAGAGGTTCTGGGGCTCCTGACCCCTTTGTTTGTGTTAGATGTTTGTTGGTCCCACCAGAGTATTTTCAGCACTTTTAACCTTTCTCATCACCTTGTCTGGATTGTCTCTTTCATTGTTAACCATGACTTATTTTTATCACATGGAATACTTCTTTATTTTCTATTTCTTGATAAGTTACAATGGTGTCCTATTGTAAAATCACTTTCACTATCTATGTAGGCTCATGATAAACCCACATATGGCATTTTCGGGTCCTGGGCTCTAGGATGTGTCCTGGACACAGGAGACAACCTATCTCCATGCCTCACACCATGAAATCACTTCCTTATTTTAAGTAAACCCAATGAGAATTACGAGTATCACAACTCACTCATGTTTGTGAATTGAAAATGCTTAGACACACAAAGGGAAGAGACAATCATTCATTGGGTTAAATAAATTGACCCCTAATGCTAGCCATAGGTGTTATTTCTTTGCTAGTCCTCCAGGAATTAAAACTAATTAATGCACAAAGTGACTTTTGTACATGAATTTTTATTTCTTTGAGAATTAAGATGATATAATGAGAAAAAATAGGCCAGTTAAAATATCAAGTTTACACTTAACTTGCTCTATGACCATGGGTAAAAAATCTACCTGCCCGGGGGCCGGCCTGGTGGTGTAGTTGTTGAGTTCACCTACTTCACTTCGACGGCCCAGGGTTCGCGGGTTCGGATACCTGGCATGGACCTAGGCACCACTAATCAAGCCATGCTATGGCAGCATCCCATATTCAAAATGGAGGAAGATGGGCACAGATGTTAGCTCAGGGCTAATCTTCTTACCAAAAGAACAAACAAACAAACAAAAATCCACCTGCCCAGAAAGCCTTCTCTATCGGTAGATAGAGATAATCTCTACCTAATAAAGCTATTTTAGAAAAGAACAATATATGCCCTGATACAATAGAGATGTTTAATAAATGTTAGTTCCTTCCCTTCCTATGGGGAAATTAGTTAACTATACACTAGTCAATATGGCAGAGGTGCTCTGAAACCAGAAAGACAAAGATTCAAATTCTACTGCTTGCTGTCCAGCCTTGGGCAAGTTACTCAGCCTCAGTTTTTCCATCTGTAAAATGGTAGCCACCTCAAAGGGTTGTAGTGAGGACTAAAGAGTTCATGGGTGGGGGATCCCTTGGAACAGTGCCAGACACAGAGTAAAGACAATAAATTTCAATACAGCTGAGTAGATGGAGTAAAGCGATCAAGTTCAACTCCCGACTCTCACTCACGGACTACGTCACCTTGGGCAAATTAACCTCTCTGAGAATCATTTTCTTGATGAATATTCTTGAAATAATAATTTCTACCTCACCAGTTTTTATGAGGTTTAATGAAATAAGAAAAGGACCACATTCAGAATATGTACGTATTAATTGTTAATAAATGATAGCAATTATTATTACATTTTAAAGGAGAGATTACAAACTACCAGTGGAAGAAAACGGTTAGATCCCTATATTGCAGACTCGTTTGGTTAAATTGGAGACAATTAGGTACAACTCAGAATCCAAAAATAGAGATAATCTGGAGAGTTGTTTCAGGAAACTTCCTCTGATGGAATATATATATATAATTATAAATTATATATATAATTAGAACAATTATTCTAGGGTACCAGTGCTCTGTTGAGTGAACTTCATAAATTCCTCCATTATGGCACCCATCACCCTGTATGAAACAGTGAGAGCTCCTTAAGGCCAGACACTATATGCTTTCTCCCTGGACGCTTATCCTAGAGCCTGGCACACAATAACTTCTCAGTAATTTTTAAATAAATGTTTCTGTCTCTATGGATCTGTATTCCTACCAGACCACAAGCACCTGGAATGCATAGATGGTGTATTTCATGTTTGTATCCCTTGCATTTGATACAGAACCTGGCACATCGTGGGTCCTCCACAGGCTTGAACCATTAATTCATTAATTAAATCGATATCCATTAATTTAACAGAATTAGTGAAACTGACAGCTGCAGCATTTTGAGCGTCGTTGGACTCCTCGCAAGCATGGAAATTCAGCCACAGTATTTTCTGGTTTACATACCTATCAGTCAAATGCTAAACGGCTGGGCTATACAGACAGTGGTAAAGCCATCATGTTATCGCTCTCTCCTCCTACTGTTATAACAAATGTCTCCTAATAGACCATACCTTTCAGCAAACTGCCTCATGCTGTGATAGCACCAGATAAACCAGAATGATAATAATAAGGCTAATCTTACAGAGATTAAGTCATGGCAGCCCACAAAGGAGGGTATTGGGATGTCAGAGACAGTGATCTACCATGAAAGCACTCAAAGGAGAAGTGGGAGAGAAGGAAAATGCTGGATGCGGACATAAGAGAACCTGTCTCTGTTCTCTGGCCCAATAAGGGCTCAAGGGGATAAGACCTGTGGCAAAGAAAGGCCGGGAACAATGAAAGGGCAAGGCTTCTCTGTTCAGAATCCTGTGTTTGCAAAAACCAAAAATAAAAAAATGAAACTAACTATTTTTGAATCATCTTAATTTATTTGACAAGAAATCTCAGTCAATTCATGGTCCAGCCTTCCCTTCCCCTCCTCCCCTCAGGATCCTGTTTAAGTTCTAGAGGGTTTATGGAGAGCGAGGGTATCGTTGCAAGTTCTACAAGAGGCTGTCTGGACCTCATTCATCACCTGTCCACACTCGCTTCAGGAAATGTCCCTGTTCCCAACTAGTCTCCTGTCCTCAGTCTATTCCTGCCCTCAGTCTACACCTGCCCTCAGTCTACACCTGTTCTTAGTCTACACCTATTCTTAGCCTATACTGCTCAATGCAGCATTGGCCCCTGTTCCTGATTTCAAGGCTTCTTTGGGTCCTGCTCTCTCATTTTCCCTGCCTTCCTCTTGGGAGCAGGACATCTTGTTGCTCCTGTATCACACAGGGGTCAGGGGGATTCTGTGAGGCTAGGACCCTCTGCCTCTGATAGCCTACTCTCCAGTGCAAGGGGATGACTTTATTGGTGCCATGCAATGCTGGGGCTTGGTGGGCTGGGTGAGCAAGGCTGTCTCAGGGCCACCTACTGGACATCCGGTGTAGCCATCTCTGTTCTGGAGCCTAACACCTCCTGAATCTCTACTTGAGATGCAGACACTGGACTACAGGCTTTATCTCCATCCTCACATCCTCCAAACCTACCTGGGGTTTATGTGAACCTCCCCTTTCCCCAGCTGCAAAACTCAGTCCCCAGTGTGAGTCTTTCTCTTCCTTCCCTTCCATTTTCCCCTCAGCTCAGGTCCAGATCTCAGAAGCTGGTCATCTCTCTTTTACTGCTGATTTCCCTCAAGCCCAAGGTCTTTGAGTCTTGGAAGGCAACCATCTGTCTACTTTGTTATGTCTTCTATTTTGCCATCCCTTCCAGAAGCCATGAGTGCTGCTCCAGAGTGCAGCTGCTTGCACTGGGGAATCACACAAGAATAGGCAGAGGCAGTCTGCACTCACAGATCAGAATAGAAACTCTCCACAGCAGCTCTGACTCCCCCTGGCGAGGACACGGTGGTCCCAAACAACCTCCCAGCTGAATCTCCACTGCCTCAATCTTCATTTTCTTTGTCGTACAAGACAGAACATTCCAGAAAGGGTCTAGCTGAAGAACAGCTTGAAATCAGGTCAATAGAGGATGTGGGTGAGTGGATGCCATTCAGCAGTCCTGAACAACGAGGCTGAGGCCAGACTGGAAGCTACAGGTACAGCATGGAGTCCCACCCGCAGGCTGGACTGGAAGCAAGAACCCCCGCCAAGCTGTGGATGGGGTGTGGGGAAAGTGGTCAGGTGGAGGCAGATTCCAAAAGCAAAGAGACTTAGGTCAGAATTTAAGCCAGAAAAATGGAAACAGGTTACAGAGTCCTGAGCTTGAGGCTGGGACAGGTGACCTTCAGATTAGCATGTGGATGCTGACCCCTGGATGGGCTCTTTCTTTGTTCTGCCCTGGTTTGACACAACCTTCCCAGTGTGGGCAGAAAGAGCCACAGGTCTGAGCTCAGGCTTGGAGGTCGGATAGCTATGGTTCAAATCCCAGCTCTGCTCCTTACCTAAGCAGGTTGTTTAACCTCTTGCTGTGTTTCTGTTTTCTTATTTCTAAAATGAGGTAAACTCTCCCCCTAAGTTCAGGTTTTTGAAGTTGTTACACACACACACACACACACACACACACACAGACACACATCATATACAAACAGACTCAGTCACCTGTTCAACTAAGTGGTCTCTATTCAGAGACTCAGGAGCTCGGGAGATGCCAGATAAAATTAAAACAACTTCCTCTGGGCTTCTCCCATCGAGACATCAGTTGGCTCCCTAGCTGAAAGGGCTTCTTTGACTTTCTTCCTCCTTCCTGACATCATCTCAAACGCTAAGGGAAAAATAAACTCTTTATTTTACTCCCTGACATCACAAGCCCACCTAGAAATTAAGTACTAAAGCAATAGTTTTTACTTAACGAGATTTCCTAATTATCTGAGTGGTTGCAAACTCCACCTGTGCTCATGATCAATCCTGGGCCCCCAGTAATCATAAAACAGAACGGCCTGCAATCTAATGCCCAGCAAATGCCCAGTGCGGGCCCATGGGGGGAAACAGCACGTGATCATTAGCTTATCTTGGAAATTCAGGATCCTCTTTATTCATTTTCTCTTTTTTTTCCCGCTTACAAAGTCCCAACACTAAGAAGCAGCATTAAGCAAGGAGCAGAGCCTTGGAGTGGAGAAGGAAGGAGCAGGAGCTCCGGGTGCTAGGCTTAGCTTTGCGACTTTGAGCACCCACATGCCACATTTGTAAATGGATAGATGGGACTGGGTCAATGGTTCCAGTGACTAATCATCAGAAGCACTTGTAGAATAATGACGACAAAAAGATTCCTGGGCTATCTATCCACTTCAGACCTACTGAGTCAGAATTTCCAGGGCTGGTGCCCAGGAATCTGTATTTTTCAAAGTTTTCCAGGAGATTCTTAAGATCTTTCAGGTCTGAGACCCACTGGACTCTATAGACAAAACCCAGGCCACTTCAGCTTCAATAATCACCTTCTATTGCGTTTACATTTTAGTTACTGCCATTGTTAAAGATCCTGTTACAAGTGAGTAGGGTCCTTCAGCACTTACAGCAACTAACTTATGTTGGAAGAGTCCAAATGGTCCGTCTTATAGGAAACAGCTACATGTCACATTGAAGGTATGCTGGGGTGCTTCTCAGACACTTAGGGGTTCATTTAGAGCTAAAATGTTCTCAAAAGAGATTCTATTGGCATTTTGAGCTGGCCAACCTCACCTTTTAGGAAACTGTTCCATGCATTGTAGGATATATAGCATTCCTAGCTTCCATTCACTAAGTCCTTATAACACCCTCAGATTCACCATGACTGTCAAGTACACTTCTCAGATGAACAGACCGATGCCCAGCACAGAGGGATGAGTAACAATAACTCCTAAATTACAGGAATATTGTGAGAATTAAATGAACAAATGCATGTAAGGCACAATGCCTGGCACTAAGAAGTGTCCAGTAATTGCTAACTATTATTATTACTATTAAGCTGGAAACATAATACATTTTCAAATAGATGAAAATGGCTCTATAAATCTAAAATAGAAGTTGCAAACCAATCGAACATTGATCCTTGCTCGTACAAAACAAAACCAAATTTGTCCATTAATACAAGAGTCCTCCTCCCCTCCCTCCACCCCTCATCATTATGTGCTTCCACAGTCAATCTAATATAAAAGTGTGTATATATAGGCCAAATATGTTGCCCGGTAACCATCTTAATGATCATGGATAGAAATGGAATTTTCAGTAAGCTACCTCAGCATGTATTCATATCATATTTTAAACTAAAGATTCCTTACTATAATTTAGCCCTCTTCCTATCTCCTTTGCCCTCCTTTATAATGAGGAAAATTGCCTTTCACCTTGTCCACTACATCAGCACACATATTTATAGTTATTCCTCCCCTGAGTCCTCTTGGCATGAGGCTGAACATGTTCCGTTCTCTTACTTCTTCCTCAAGGGTCTTATTTTTAAAACATTTCATCATTTTTGTTGCTCTCCGCTGATCTTCCCTAGGTATCTCACTATGAGGGAATTTGTTTCAAATTGCATCACTCGTGGAAGAGAATTCCAGGGGAAAGAAAAATGTCAGGCCAATAACGAATGCTCACGAGGCTCTTCACACCTTCGGGGGGCTGCTCTCATTAATGGATGGCTATGGATGCTCCTTTATAATTTTGCCCCCAAGGAGCAAGTGGAGAAAATTCAATAAGTAGTTAGACACTGTAAGAGGGAATCACTGTATATGTTTACATGAGGCCAGATATTTAATGGATCAGTGTAGGATGAGGGAATATTTAAGAACATTATGGGAGGATTCCGTTATAATCATTGTAATCTTTTTACCACATTTGCACCAGTGAAAGATTGGCTCTCAAGTGTAAAATTAAAATGAAAACAGGAAAAATCACTTGCTCAGAGCAAAAAAGCATGTTTAATAATCAAAATCAAGGAGGTACCACAAGGAAGTTAATGGAAATATCTCAGGACTGAGTGTAAGGAGACTTTAATACTGTGTTTAATATCCTAGAATGACTTTTTATTAGCTATGTGGCCTTGGGCACATTACTTAACCTTCTCGAGTGTAAGTCACTTCACCTGTTAAAAGAAAAGTTAATAGGATTGGCCTGAACTGTAGGGGTGTTTTAAGGATGAATAACACAACGGACAAAACGCAACACTGATACACAGTCAGTATCAATGAATGGTTCTTGTTATTATTGTTGTCATAAGTATTTTCTAGCAATGAGAAAGTGCACTGCACAGTATAAGGCATATAGTAGGTGCTTATGTAAGTTTCTAAACTATGAAATCTCCATCTTTAGCCCTCACACGCTTTGTTCAACCTCTTTACCTACAAGTGAAAAAGCTAATGAGGAACAAAGTAAAAAAAGAAAGATGTTTGAGAGGAGGCGGTCATGATGCCCCCTTTATTGTATTTAGAGAATATATACTAATCTCTCCTGGGTTCTCGTTTTGTCACCTTGAAGTTCAAAGACCAAGTGCTAGGAAAATGCATTCAGCAGAAGCACAACGTCTCTTGCCTCCAGTAGAATTCATTTTAAGTTGAGACTTTATAGAGCTCCCTCCACAGTGAAGTCCCCGCAGGATCTTATTATAAGATGACCTCATTTTTATCTTCTTTCCACAGACAACTCCTACAATGCCATTTTCTGAGACCCCAGAGTATAATCTACGCATTTCTTGCCTGCCAAGAAATTCGGTTCTTTCCTTCCTCGTGTTGCTCACTAACTAAATCGATTATTTCTAGTAAGTTGGGCAACACCTCATTTCTTTATTAGGACCTGCTGTCTGATCATGTCTTAACAGTATTGAAAAAGTCATTAGGCATTTACATTGGAAACCACACTGTCCTGTTCCATACTGCATTCTAAACATTGGTTGGCAAGGTTAAACAGAAAGTAATGAGAAATGCAAAACGCAGGGGAAAAGTCTTTCCAAACATCTGAATCATTAGGGTGCTCTGTTTAAAGCCCCTTCTTTTATTTGTAATTAAAAATAGACTTTTTTTGGTCATATTACAAAAGCAATACCTGCTCTTGCAGAAAAAAAAAATACAGATAAGCAAAGAGAAGGAAAAAACACCAGCAGTCTTGCACAAATAGATTACCATGGTTAACCCTAGGGTGATTGATTCATTATATATATGACTATTATATATATATTAATTATATATACGATTATTTATGACATTATATATATGATTGCTATATATATATATATATATCTCTCTCAAGACTAAAGGGGGCGCCAAAGAGTACTATCAGAAATCGCCATTTTCCCATTGTGGGAAGAGGGCAGGAGAGGGATGAACAAAAAGGACCTTCACCTGGGACAGGTGGATGTACAGGACTGAGCTGCCAGACACGGCTTTGTCAGCTTTTACTCTGTGATGCACCTCACCGTTGCTATAGTCTCCTGCACCCGGCAGCCTTGCAGTGGTGGTGCCTGGGAGGGATGGAAGGTCAGGGAACTTGGTCCCACTAATTCTCCTCCAAGACATGATGGTGGTAACAGCAACATAAGCAAAGTGTTTGTCCCAGAGTTCCAGAAGTTGACCAGCAAAGAGACACTTGCCCAGTGGGGAAGCAGCTGTCAGAGGCCAGGAGAGAGCAGAGGTGCTGCGTGAAGCATGTTTGATGAAGGAAAAGATGTGAGACAACCTCCCTGCTTTCAACACCAAAAACATTGATGGGAACATATTTTGAAGGTGTAAAGAGAAGTTGAATTCTTCTATTACCTGAATAAGGGTTAGCCGACAAACATGGCCTAACCAACTGGCCCGAGCCAGTGTCCCACATGTATTTTTGAGGTAAAATTCAACTGCATTCTATAAAGTGTGAGTGAACATGTTACAACTGTGGTAGATTGTCTCCACAGATGGCCACATCAGTCCCTTGTATGCACATGCTGCTGCACCCACCAGGAGGCGGAGTCTATTTCCCCTCTCCTTGAATTTGGGTGGCCTTGTGTTATGCCTTGATCAATAGAATGCAGTGGAAATGGCACTGTGCCAGACAGGGGTGCCAATGGCCCCAGACAAAGACACCAGGAGCACTCCTGTGGTCAAATGGAATTGGATTTCTTATTAGCTGCATTGAGAGAGAATGCAAACCTTGGGGAGCCATGGAGCATCTTAATAAGAGGCTGTTAGAAAGGACTTACTGTAGAGACTGGGCTTGTGGTAGGTCACTTTGGAGAGGTCAAGAAAGTGGGACTTGACCTCCTTGCTCGGGAATGGATGCTGTCGGGAAGGGAGGTAATTCTATGATTTGGTATCTTTTTTTTTGTGTGTGTGTGAGGAAGATCAGCCCTGAGCTAACGTCCAGTGCAAATCCTCCCCTTTTGTTGCTGAGGAAGATTGGCCCTGAGCTAACATCTGTGCCCATCTTCCTCTACTTTATATGGGACGCTGCCACAGCATGGCTTGACAAGCGGCGTGGTCGTGTGTGCCCGGGATCCAAACCTGCGAACCCCAGGCCACCAAAGCGGAGAGCATGCACTTAACCACTTGTGCCACCGGGCTGGCCCCTATGATTTGGTATCTTAATTTTTATCTAGAAGGCAGAAAGATTCGAATGAGGCTTACATTGTAATTAGTAAAGAAGCAGCAATCACTTATGTTAGCCACAATGTTCTTGCTTTTGTCTGCATTTGGACATGATCATGGTCTTCTTTTTTTTTTTGTCTGGCTCCATCTTGGTCACAGAATGACCTTGTCTGCTGTCAATCTTCAGTGAACATGTTTATATTTAGTAGGAAAAATCACGGTCTGAGCCAGCCCTGATGGCCTAGTGGTTAAAATTCGGCACTCTCCACTTCAGTGGCCCAAATGCAGTTCCCGGGTGTGGAACCACACCACTTGTCTGTAAGTAGCCATGCTGTGGCAGTGGCTCACATAGAAGAACTAGAAGGTCTTACAACGAGAATATACAACTAGGTACTGGGGCTTTCAGGAGGGAAAAAAAAAAAAGAGGAAGATTGGCCACAGATGTTAGCTCAGGTTGAATCTTTCCCAGCAAAAAAAAAAAAATTATGGTCTCACAGTGAGTACAGGACAGCTCCTAGCAACACCAAGGTTTAGCTGATAGTCCCTGACCAGCTCCCAAACGTCAAGGATTGTTTCTCTCTCTTATAGGGTCATAAACTTTAAGATGCCTGACACCTTCCACTTTTGCTTGGGATAAGTGACCCATGATATAAGAAGTCCAACTACTTTGAGACCACCATGCTAAGAGGAAACCCAAGCTAGTAACACAGAGAAGCTATGCTGAAGAAAATCATGGAACCCAGCTGAAAACAAGAAATGTGGCCCCAGTCATATGGCTGCAGTCAAACCATCCCAGCCAGCCCATTTTGAGCTACTTCCACCGATCACAGAGCAGAGGTAAGCTATTCCCGCTACGACCTAATGGAATTCCTGGTCCAGAGAATCCTGGGAAATAAAATGGCTATGTTTTAAGCCACTACACTTTGGAGTAATTTGTTACATAGCAGTAAATAACTGAAACAAGTAGCAAGCAAGTTTATATTTTGTTGGTAAGACAGTCCTTGCTTTACCCAACTGAAACTGAAGAGTTGGACCCTAGGAAGATCATCATTTTAAAATTTTAAAAGATTCATCACAAGTTGGTGCAAATAATATTGCACTCCTCTTTATACTATGGGAGCAAATTTCAGTATACTGTATCTCCTTGAAGGGTATATCTATATATTAATAATCTATTTTATACTTGTGAAAATATATAGTACTTTATTGTGATAAAACCAAGCAAAAAAGAAGCTTCTAGAAACCTGTCAAAAATCAGCCAAGTACATCCCAAACTGCAGAGACTAGGATATATCCAGAGTCACTGTGGGGTTTTCTGACTCAGTCCAGATCAGCCTTAGGAAGCAGTTCCAAAGACTATTAGGGGGTGTGTAAGAGATTGGAGCCAATATTTAGACCCATTCCAAGCAGGCCTATCGTGACTGGACCATGGCCAGAGCTGAGCCTGACCTCCAGGGCTGATCCAGAAGTGCCAGTGTCAGGCAAGCTAAGCTTCCCATTCTTGACTCAGCCACCAAGAGCACATCCATCACATCACAACAGCCCCATTTCACTCGAGCCCTTGCCAGGGCCCCCTGAGAGACTGTTCTCATCACTCATTATTTTCAGCTCCAGGGCACCACGGCAGCCAGCAGAAAGCTATGGGATTTCTGGTTAACCATCAGCTGGCGTGTCAGCTAGATTCTGGTGATGGCTGAGCTCTAATTACAGCAGAAACAGGGGGAAAGAACACAGGCGTATTTCCCACCACCCAGTTTGCAACAGCAGTAGTTTGGGTAGGAGAGGTTACCTTTTGCATTTTGGACAAAGTAAGTTGTACCTGTAGCAAAAATGTGAAATGGGACAAATTTCTAGCACTTTTTTGTTGCCATTTCTTTGCTTCCCTTCTCTCTTACTGCATTCCACCACTGTCCCCTTCATAAACATTAGCTCTGCAAGGGCTTGCTGCTCTCCATGCTTCAGTTTAGCTTAGTCCAACAGAAACATAATGCAAGCCACAAATGTGAATTGCATATGTAATTTTAAATTTATAGCAGCCACATAAAGTAAAAAGAAACAGATAAAATTAGTTTTCCTAATATTTTTATTTAACTTAGTATATGCAAAATTTTATCATTTCAACATGTAATCAATATAAAAACACTTAATGAAATATTTCACATTCTTTTTTTTATTGTTGTTATAAAAATTCAGTGTATGACTTATACCTACAGCACACCTCAATTCAAACTAGCCACATTTAAAGTGTTTAGTTGCCATATGTGGCTATGGCTACCATTTTGGACAGCACATCTCTATTTAATTGAAACTTATCTGTCTAGTATTCTATTCCCATTCTCTCAATGATTAGCTCGTAACTCTGTCCAATAAATTAATCCAACTATAAGATAGAAGCACCTTCAGTGCAATGTATTGGTATTAAGAATGGTATAGAATGCCTTGATAAACATTTCCCCAGGATTATGCAATCCATCAAACGGCCAACATCCATTATTCCTCAAATCACACAGGTGGGCTCCTATGCCTACCTATGATATCATTAGGAAGGAAAAAATAAGAAGCCTAAGAAAAAATTTTACAAAGCCCAGAACTGATCTTGATTTGGTTTAACTTTAAGGTAATTTCTTTTTCTAGAAGAATTTGCAGAGTAATAGGTAAATACATCCCTGAGGAATCTCTAAGTCATAACAATGATGTACATTCTGATTTTTCTAAAAACTAACCTTATCAGAAAAAAAAATCCTTAGGAAATTCTCTTGAGCAAAACAGCAACATCTGTAAAAAGCATAAATTAAAGAAGGACAAATCAAAAAGCATGGAAGACATCATATGGCTCTGACAAGAGTCTGGGCTCTGAAATCAGGCACATGGATTTTCCGTGTGAACTTGGGCAGATGCTTCCTTGGCACAGTTTTCTCGGATTGCAGAAAATCCCATTTCCCTTGCAAAGTTACAGGAATTCAAATGTGCCTCATACCACGGGGCCCCTCAGTAGACAATAAATGTTTACCTGCATGTTGTTCTAGAGTGAAGATCAATCATCTTTCCAACATAAACAGCTGCTGCATTTATGTCTGTGGGGAGTCTTTGAAAACCCCAAGAATGAGACAAGTAAGCCATAGTGCAGCATCTATCCATTGGAGCCAAAATGCTGCCCTCCAGGTGGCGCCAAGCTGGCTGCTCACAGGTGCTCTATCTTCCTGCAAGGCATACTGGGAAAGGCAGTTTCAGAAAGATCAGCTCCTTTGGGAGCAAAGAAGCTCTCACAAACTTTGGTTATCTTCTCAATCATAATTCTATGTCTAGGAAACAGTATTTTCTGGTTAAAGAACACAGCAAACAAATCATTATTTGCTAATGGCCCAAGTCATAGGCTTTTGGCCAGCCCATGGATTGACCACACCTTGGTCAGGTGTTCACCTTCATCCAATCAGCTGTGGCCTAGCTGGGGGTAGGGTTCTGAAGTTGGCTAGTTGTGTGGGCAGGAATTCATGCTGAAAGTGGTGTGGGCAGACAGTCCCCTGAAATATGATTGCTATACCGCATTCCACAGATGAGGAAACTGAGGCTCAGAGAGAATAAGTAATTGGCTCAGCTCGCTCCCCAGGTTCAAGGACTGTGTCTGTTGCTGTTACATAGTCCTCGTACCCACCCCACTGTGTGGGTTATTGAAGAGTGCTATAAATGTTTGTTGAATGAATAATCACAGGGCCAAGGAACTCCAAAACTCAAGCTTGTTCTCCTAGACCTATTGTTCTAAATCTTGGCTTAGACACATTTGAGTCACCGGAGAGCTTAAAAAATGCTATTCCCAGAGATTAATTAGGCTTTGTGATATTTTAAAAAGCTTCCCAGGTGATGCTAGTATTAAGAAGCATTGCATTAGTCCAGCAGTTCTTAACCTTGACTACACACCTTCTGGAGGGTTTTTAAATTCCCATTGCTCAGGCCACACCCCTAGGCCACTTAAATCAAATCCTCTGCCCCCTCAGTTATTCTGATCTGCAGCCGAAGTTGAGAACCCTGGTCCACAGCAGCACTTCTCAGATTTCAATTTGCGCTGAATCACCCGAGGATCTTGTTAAAATGATTTTTATGCAGATTTTATGCTGATTTTTAATGCAGATTCTAGTTCAATGAGTCTTGGATGGGCTTGAGATTGTGCATTTCTAAAAAGTTCCCAGGTGATATTAATGCTACTGGTCTGAGGACCACACTTGGAGTAGCAAAGCACTACTGTGCTGTCACTCTAAGGCTCGAGGAAAGTTGCTTTAATGAAGTCAAGAATGACTTGAGTTAATTGCTCATCAATTGATGGTTGCTTCTGAACTGCCTTTAAAATTCTCCAATTATTATTTTCAGCAAGGCTCTTTCTCCCCATAGCTATGGTGAAGATGGATTTCATGATTTGTTCATGTGGGAGGTGGTATTGCTGGATGGTGAGGAACATAGTCTCTAAGTCAGATATCCTGGTTTGAAAACGTTAATAACTTAATAGCTGTGAACTTTGGGCAATTTCCTAAACTTCCCAGTGCCTCAGTTTCCTTATATATAAGTTGGAGATTAAAAAAGCATGTATATACTCAACACCGCTAATCATCAGTGATAATTAAATTATTCATCACAAATTACAACCACAATGAGGTAACACCTCACACCTGATAGAATAGCCGTCATCAATAAGACAACAAGTAACTAGTGTTGATGACGGTGTGGAGAAAAGGGATCCCTGTGCACTGTTGATGGGAATGTAAATTGGTGCAGCCACTATGGAAAACAGCATGGAGGTTCCTCAAAAAATCAAAACTAGAACTACTGTATGATCCAGCAATCCCACTTCTGGGTATATATCCAAAGGAAGTGAAATCACTTAGATAGAAGAGATAGCTGCACCTGCATGTTCATTGCAGCATTATTTACAATAGCCAAGATATGAAAACAATCTAAGTGACCATCAGTGGTTGAATGGATAAAGAAGGTGATATATTTATATATCTATATATGTATTATATTGTATGTACTATGTATATAATATATATAAATATATATATTTATTATATTTATGTATATATATGTGTATATATATATAAAACACTCACAGTGGAATACTATTCAGCCATAAAGAAGGAAATCCTGCCATTTCCGACAACATGGATAAACCTTGGGGGCATTATGCTATGTGAAATAAGTCAGACAGAGAAAGACAAATGCTATATGTTCGCACTTATATGTGGAATCTAAAAAAGCCAAGCTCATAGAAACAGAGAGTATATTGGTGGTTACCAGTGGCCTGGGGGGTGAGGGAAATGGGCAGATGTTGGTCAAAGGGCACAAATTTCCAGTTAAAAGATGATTAAGTCCTGGAGATCTAATGTACAGGCATGGTAACTATAGTCAACAATACTGAGTGTACTGTATACTTGAAAGTTGATAAGAGAGTAGATCTTAAATGTCCTTACCAGACATACACACAATGCTAATTATGTGAGGTGATGGAGGTGTTAACTAACCTTATCGTGGTAATCATTTTGCAATGTATACATGTATCAAATCATCACATTGTACACCTTAAACTTACACGATATGTCAATTATATCTCAATAATGCTGGAAAAAAGTACTTATAAATAAGTACTTATGGATATTAAAAGAGTTAACACATGCAAAAGACCTAGACCCATTCCAGGCACATTGTAAGTGCTCACTAAAAATGAGTTTATTACTATTCACTGAGCATTTGCCAACCTTTCTGGAGCTGCAACAGTCAAGGAGCTCGACCATCTGGGTTCAAATGCCACCTCCCCTTATATTAAGTGTGAGGCTTGGGCAACCTGCTTTACGTCTCTGCACTCTGTAAATAATGACAGCACCTGCCTCTGAGGGTTTCTGCGAAGATAAACTATGCAATGCACTTAGAATAGGACCAGACTAAAGGTAAATATGCAGCAATGTTTATGATTGCTGTCATTATCATCATTATTATCATGCGCCATGCATTGGGGAGATTAAGGTAAATAAGGAACTTCAAGCACAGCCCTTGTCAGAGCTAAAAAGAAATTGGAAATGTAAAACCTTTGATTTAATGAGATTTTACAGTGTCCAGTCATCCTTGAAGAGAAACTAGGAAAAAGGAAATTCTGTCAGTTAATATCTCCTGTATCTGGACTCATTCTCTTGGTTCACAGTGGTTATTTTTACTCTTTGCTTTAGGGCTCTCATTTGCTTAAAACTGATGGCTTGAAAAGGGAAATTCATCTGGATTCCCTCACCGAGCTGACAGCCCACTGCCACTGTTATTACAATGATTTATCATGATTCTTCCTCCGATGCCTGTGACAGGCAAAGGAAGGGGTTTGCTGTCTTACGTCTTGACTCTGATGGACACATTCCCCTGAAAAAGCAGCTTATGTTTTCTCATCTCACATCATCAGAACTGTATGCTCTGGTCCAGCTAAGCCAAAAACTCCCAAATACATGCTAGATAAAGCATAGACTCCTGCTTATGTAATTGCCAGATATGTTACACAGAAAAAAGTCAAGTTACCAAATGGTTACCAAACAGTAATTACTAACGTGTATTAGTGGGGTTCCTAAGGACTAGGGTATTTATTATAGAGATTTGGGGCACACTACCCCTTATTCCTGGGAACGTTTGCTTTCTGCTCGGCACACTTTGTAATGGCTCTCTCTCAAGCTCAGCAGGGCTGAGAAAATAACCCTTAAGAATAGAAATTGATGCAAGTGAAAATGATAAAACACACATTGTTTGTATTATTTGTTAACATATACACACACATTCACCTGTGTAAGCTGGCAAAAACAATGACAGAAAATGGATTTGGAAATATGAAGGGTAAGCTGGAGTTTGAGATGTATCTGTATTCATTTCCTAGGGCTACCTTAACAAATTATCACAAACTTGGTATCTTGAAACAACAGAAATTTATTCTCTCGTACTTGTGGAGGCCAGAAGTCTGAAATCAAAGTGTGGATGGGGGAGATGGCCGCATGGCCAAGTGGTTAAAGTTCTGCACCCTCCGCTTCAGCAGCCTGGGTTCTCGGGTTCGGATCCCAGGCACGGACCTGCGCACTGCTCGTCAAGCCATGTTGTGGCCGCTACCCACGTACAAAATAGAGGAAGATTGGCACAGATGTTAGTTCAGGGCTAATCTTCCTCAAGCAAAAAAAAAGAGGGGAATATTAGCAAGGGATGTTAGCTCAGGAAAAATCTTCCTCAGAAAACAAAAAAACTGTGGGCAGGGCCATATTCCCTCTGAAGGCTGTAGGGGAGAATCTGTTCCCTGCCTTTTCCAGCTTCTAGTAAGTCCAGGCATTCCTTGGCTTGTGGCTCATCACTCCAATCTCCACTTCTCTCTTCACTTGGTCTCCTCTCTCTTTGTCTCTCTTTTGAGTGCCTCTTATAAAAACACTTGTGATTGGACTCAGGGCCCCCCTCAGATAATCCAGAATGATCTCATCTTGGGTCCTTAATTTAATTACATTTGCAAAGACCCTTTTTCCAAATAAGGTCACATTCACAGGTTCCAGGGATTAGAATGTGAATATACCTTTTGGGAGGCCACCATTCAACCCACTACAATATCCAAAGACAAAATTATCTGTAATTATAATTAAAAGTAATTAAAACCCCTATCATGTCAGGGACCCTAAAGTTACAAAAGAGTACGCAAGAGGGCCGGCCCTGTGGCTTGGTGGTTAAGTGAGCGCGCTGCAATGCTGGCGGCCCGGGGTTCGGATCCCGGGTGCGCATCGAGGCGCCACTTCTCCGTCCATCCTGAGGCCGAGTCCCACATGCCGCAACTAGAAGGATGTGCAGCTATGACATACAACTATCTGCTGGGGCTTTGGGGGGAAAAAATAAAATAAATAAAATCTTAAAAAAAAAAAAAAAAAAAAAAAAAAAAAGAGTAGGCAAGAAAGAGCCAGGAACACTGGAGGACAAAAGGCCCATCCCCTGATCAAGTGTGTACCCCCAGCACTAACGGTCTCAACTCCTAGATAGTGCTTCATTTTCAGATTACAACCAAACCAGAGGACTTTTTTAATTGAGCTCACCATTGTGGATTGAGCAGCTCATGGATTATTTCCACCTCAGACTTCAAGAGAAGCACATCTACCTACATACTTGGTCATCGGAGAGAGAGATCAGCAAGACTGCTTAGACACATTTTAATGTCCATGGGGATCTTCGGTTCTTCCAGTATGATGTAGGAACCAGATTTTTAAAAGCTTGCATGTCCTTCTCTCTTTCCCTCTGTGCTCTGGCTCTTCTTTCTGTTGGTTTCTGCGTAAATCTGGGAAGGGAAAGGAATAGACAATCCTCTAAGAAAGGCATACAACTCTGCATTCATTTGTGGCTCCTAAAAAGTCATGGAAGAAAATATAGTAGTCTGCTTCAGAACGAAAAAGTATTTAGGAATTTAAATTATGGATTTTGGAAAATCAAAGACAAACCTACAGATAGGCATTACTTTTCCCATCATACAGATGAAGAACCTGGGACTTAGAAGTTTAAGCAACTTCCCTAGGGCACAGGGAAACTGGGAGCTGGGAAGCAAAGACAGCTCATTTGGTCCCAAACTCTTTCCTTTGGATACTAATTTTGCCAACTATTTCTGAATGCCCCTTCCAGGTGTGTGAAGGTTTTAAGGCTGGCTCTGGAGTGTTCTGGAGAAAGAAGAGGAAATGGAGTAAAGAAGCTTTCTCTAAGGCATCTTAAACAGATGGAGGGATCCTTCATGCAAGGAACAAGGAAGGGGTTGGCTGAAGAGTGCTGAGCAGGTTATAAAAGTGGTGTCTTTACTCTAATAGGAATTATTCCCCAGCTTATTGGGAAATTCCATATCATGGAGTCCAGAAGAAATTGCACGGCTCCTGGGGCCCTGGATACCACATGCTCTTAATTCCTGGCCTCAACCAACAAACAATTTCTGCTGCTCTTAAGAGAGACGGGCTTTGGCATTTTGCTTCATGAGACCTGTTCACTCAGAAGGGAGGCTGGTGTGCCCAGGGGCCAGGTGGAGACACTACTAGGCAAAAATGTTGTTGACCAATGATATCCAGCCAGCTGGTGTCCATGGGCAAAATTGTTCCACCCTTTCAGGCGTCCATCTCTCAAATCCTCCTCCCTCAGCAGCCAAACCCAGGCCAACCAGCCCAAGAGTCACTTTCGTACAAATGTATACTCTGTGCAGAAGCATATCCATCATCAAGCTAATGAAGCTTATGCTTCAGGAACCCTGAGCAGCAGAGGCCTCTCTCAGGGGGTCTACAGGCAATTCATATCCACAGTCTGTTATTATTTTTCTTTAGGGAGGCCCCCCAAATTGTAGATGCTTCAGGCCTCAAAAATCTGGATCTCCCTAACTCCCCAATGACAGTTAAGATATGTAGAGCACATAATATGGGCTTAATTAATATTAGTCAAAGTAATTAACATAGCACCTATGATGAACCAACACTAGTCCCAGGCACTATCTTTGCCTTAGAGAATCCGAAGTATAGTGGAGAAGAGAGCTGTGAATAAAATCATCACCAGATAAACGTAACGTCATGACTTGGATACATGCCGTGCAGCTACACGGTTTTAGGAAGGGACAATTGGAGGATCTGATGTAGGCAGGGAGGTTTCTGAGGAAGCGATAGTGGAGCAGAGGGGCAGGGAGAGAATTTTGCAGGCTGAGAGGTCAGAAGTGCTGTAGAGGGAAAGAACAGGGTGTGTCCAAGTTGCTGAGAGAAGGCTAATAGCTGCAGCCCTGAGAGTGAGGGGGATCTTGGTATAAAATGAGTCTGGGAGGCAAACCAACCAAGCGGGTCCTCATCAGCCATGTGAAGGTCTTCTAGTTTTATTAGAAGAACAACAGAGGGGGCTAGCCCAGTGGTGTAGTGGTTAAGTTCACATGCTCCACTTTGGCAGCCTGCAGGGTTCGTGGGTTCAGATCCTGGGCACGGACCTACACATCGCTCATCAAGCCATGCTGTGGCAGCATCTCATACACAAAATGGAGGAAGATGGGCACAGATGTTAGCTCAGGGCCATTCTTCCTCACCAAAAAAAAAAAAAAAACAGGAAGTGATGAGGTAGATTTAGTTTGAGTGTTCGGGTGGGGATGGGACGCATGGTTAAGAGGAATGGAATCCAGTTTGCAGGAGGAGCAATTGACTGAAGGCAGGAAGAGGGACATTCCTCTGTTGTAATAGGAGCAGAAGCAGAGAGGATGGAGGCAGTGGGTTTATAGGAAAGGAAGTGCCCTCTGATGGCTTTGTTTCCCTACTGAGAGGGAATGGGCTTCAGCGGGAGGAGGGGGCAGAGGTTTATAGAAATGAGAGAAGATCTGAAAGATTCTCGCAAGGAGTCAAAGCTCCCGACACCAGGCCACATTGCCGGGAAGAGCCTCGTGCTGAGCAAAGGTTTTTATTTCCCAGATTCTCTGTGAAGCACCGAGAGGCTTAAATGGGTCTCAGCTTGTATAAAAGGATTCACACTAACCTCACCCTTGGCATGAGTGAGGGTCGGGGCAGGAGGACTTTATTTCAAATCTCCAGGCAGTTTTCTGTCTCAGCAGAATTGCAGATTTGAATGCCTCTTTGAGGCAAATGGTTTCTCTCTTCCAAGAAAACCACCAGTTTTTCTTCAGGAAAACTAGAAAGATGCACTAACCTGAACACAGACATTTTAGAGGCCCAGCGGAATGTTCTCGGTGGTGATGTAAACTGGCATGTGCAGTTGAGTCAGATTCTTCTGAGTGCTCACTGGGTCTGTGGCTTCGGGGGTAGGGATCAGATGGCACTGGGGCTGTGAGCTGTCACTCATCTGCATTCTTATTTTCACTTTTCTTCCAACTCAGGAGGCCAGACTAATAGGCATAAAGCAATTGGCACACTGTCCGTGGCCTCCAGTGATAGAAGTTCAGAAGAGGGAATGTAGTAAAATTGCGGCCATTGGGGAAGTTTCTAAGGAGAAGAAGGTACCTGAATGAGGCCTTGAAGGACCAAGTGGGTTGGGGATGTGTGGGGGAAAGACAGGGCATTCCCCATGAAGGGAGCAGCTTGCCTGTGATCTCTCTTTTACCCTGGTCTCGCTCCATCACTTACTGGCTGCATGGCCTCGAGAAAAATTCCTTAACCTCTCTGTGTTTCCTCTTCCTTAACTTGAAAGATCATGTTAGCACCCACCTGTAAGGCTGTACTGAGAATTCAACAAGGTCATTCTTACAGTGTTCTGACTACAGCACCTTGGCCCTATGAAGCATCCCACAAATATTACCAGTATTTTTTTGTCTGTTTTTGTGATTATTATGTGTTAGAACATTAAAATGCCAACTATTCTTACATTCCAAAATGAACTTTGAGGCCACCAAGCAGGACTTGCCAAAAAAGTATAAATGGACACTTTGCAAACTCCTAACCCCTCACCCAACTGAGGGTATAAAAAACTCATGATCAGGCGATGACAGGGGAAGAGAGTCTCTCTTCAGAGAGTTGTGGGTATGCTTTGAGTCTACTCTCCCAAGGGTAAGGGTGTCCCTCACCTCAAGCTGGAGAAAGGTACTTCACAAGGACCACTTGGAGAACATGATATGTGTCCCCTATAGATGGGGGACACAGGAGTCCGGTGTCTGATGCACCCCTGAGAAACACAAAGAACACAGACAGCTCTTTTCTGGTGGTGGGGAGGAGGGACTGCACTGGGCTGACCTGCATCCCAAGAGTTTGTTGGGGCAAAAGGGAGGAGTGTTTCCTGTTGACCATATTTAGGCCTCATGCAAGAAGGAGCTAGCAAGAAGGCCCAAGAGGGTCACTAATAATGAAGACCTCAAAAAAAACGTTGGAAATGCCTAAGAGCTGAGGAAGGAGCCATAAGCAACCAACTGGAATGGAGATGCATTCACCCATATCGAGGAAGAACAGGTCAGGAATCGCTAATTAGAGTATGTGTTGAGAGGCTGGAAGGAGCGGGTGTGGAGGGAGAAGGAATTCTCTGGTAAAGGAAGAAATAGGAAAGCAACCCCAATCTAGGAAGAATCAGGTGTAATCTGTCAAGATCAAGGAATGCAAAGGCCAACTCAAGAGAGAATTAGTTTAGTGCATCGGTGTATTAGTTTCCATTTGCTGTTATAACAAGTCAGCACAGACTTCGTGGCTTAAAACAAGATAAATTTATTATTTTACAGTTCTGGAGGTCAGAAGTCTGAAATGGATCTCAACAGGCTAAAAGCAAGATATCAGCAGGGCTGTGCTCCTTTTTAGAAGCTCTAGGGTAGAATCCAGAGCTTCTTGCCTTTTCCAGCTTCTAGAAGCCACCTGCATTCCTTGGCTCATGGCTCCCTTTCATCCTCAAAGCCAGCAATGGCCAGTTGAGTTTTCCTCATTTCACATCACTTTGATGCTCTCTCCACTCTGCCTTTTCCACTTGCAAGGACCCTAGTGATTACACTGAGCCCACCTGAATAATCCAGGATCATCTCCCCATCTCAAGGTCAGCTGATTAGCAACCTTAATTACATCAATAACCTTAACTTTACTTTACTATGTAACCTAACATATTCACAGGTTCCAGGGATTAGTATGTGGACATCTTTGGGAGACCATTATTGTGTCCACCATAGTAAGAATTTTCTTACCCTTTCCCTCCTCTCTCTGCCTTAAATTCAACCCCAGAGGAGCCAGTGGCAGCCTGGCAAGTCTTGGAGAAGGAGCAGAAGTGCTAGGCTGAAACAGAAATGGAGGCAACTTCCCACCCCTGCCCAGCACACACTCGCCTTTCTCTCTGCAGGGTCCAGCCAAAAGCTGGGGGAGGAGGGAGCTTCAATTTAAAATAGAGGTGAGAGTTTTTACTATTATACTTTAATAATTAAAATAATTGAGGCTGTTCCTGTGTCTGGAAGTAATGGGAGGCCTTTTTATTATCACAAAAAGACACGAGATTTTTCTGGATTTCATCCAAGGGGAGAAGAGACCACCCCCATAGAGTGAGTATAAATGGGTATTGGAGGAAAATCGAAAAGCTGTTTTCTGAATACATCCCACAATTCATGTTAGTTCAATGTCCCAGTTATTATTATTATTATTATTATTATTATTATTACTATTACCTCCTTCATTAGACTTTGAGTGACCGGAGGGCAGAAACCCCACGTGGTGCATCTATATATTCAGAGCACCAGCACAGTGCCGGAAATACCATGAGTAATAAGTTAAATTAATATTCCGTGAATGTATGCATCAACATCCCTTAGTAATTGGGGGCTGAGTATGATTCCTAATGGAAGCATCCCTCGTTAGATGCTCCCAACCAGATCTGCCATCTCCCAATTAGGGAAACTCTTTTGCCAAAACTCTAAACCCTGTCTGATTCCCTTTTAAATTGTAGTCATTGTTTTCACCCTGAACTCCAGAATTGTGTAATTATACCTTATACCATACGGCACACACAGCTCCCTGAGAAGAGGACCCCATCAAAATTTATAAGGCAAAGAGTTTGCATCTCTGATTTTAAATGGGCTTAACCTCTCAATTTAGAGCAGCTTTTCTATCCCAGAGAAAGAGGAGGGTGTTCAGGAATTCCGAGAACAATCAGGGCAGCTGTACCCTCCAGCCACTGTCAGATCCAATCTCTGCTCTGCTGGAACTGAAAGTGGGACCGAGGAGGGTGTGCTTCTGAAAGAGGAAAGTGAACACGTCAGCCGATCGGAGCTGACTTTTGATTTTTCACAGAAAAGGGAGAAGAAATATTGAGAGCCAAATACAGAGAAATAATAAGGTGCCTCCTAGAGGAAGAAATAAAGCCACCTTCTGAGAGGGAAAGGCGTGAAATTCAGCACGTGATGAAATCAGCAGCCCCACCCAAACCCATCATCCAGCTGCAGGCGCTCAGAAACACTCTAAAGTATCGGGGAGACGGGAGAGTTTCCTCAGGCCTGACTGTAACTAAAGAAAGCTGTAATCTAGGCAACTTCAGCATGAAGGATGGTGCTAACTAGACAGTCTCTGTGCATCTAGAAATGAGAGTCAGGGGCAATCATCTGTCAGGGTTTATCCAGCGCAGGCCTGGACAGAGAGACAGTCCCTGCAGAGGAGGGAGGTGGGCTCTCTTGTGGTCCAGGGAGGTTCATCAGAACTTCCAAGGGCCTGGATGAAGTGTCCATCAAAAGCATCTATTCCATGCTCACCAAATAGTCTTCTGATTACCAATGTAGTTTCAGGGATTTGAGGAAAGTGTTTGGAATAATCCAGAAATTGACAATTAATAATCTCGTCTGTAATTTAGTAAACTTGTGTTTTGATTTATACATCTGATCTTAGGACCGCTTGGGTCATTCTCTAAGAATGACTCTGAGCTTTCACAAATCCACTGTACTGTGGCCATCCATTGCAAGCCATCCTGGGCAGCCAGTCACAGCTGTCCCTCTGAATTCTAGTGTTGGTTCCTTGGCCTTCGATTTATAAATCATTTAGAAATACTAATATACTGGAATAACCACACACACACACACACACACACACACACACACACACACCTCATGGAGAACTCCTACTCATCTTTCAAGGCCCAACTTAAATGCTACACCTCTGAGAAGTTTTTTCTGGCTTATCCAGTACCATTAGGGGTGGAGGGCATGGAGAAAGGAAAGCATAGAATAATTGATGGAATCTTAGAGATCCACTGATTTTTAAATCTTTTTAGCTAAAGAATCCTTGTTTAGCCGAAAGCTAATATGGAAGCCAATAAGTAAATCATAAAAAATGGATCTGCTCTGGCTAAAGGAGGGGTAGGAGGCCCAGTAACTGCTCCCTGGGCTTCCCCAATCCACCCCCATCACAATGAAGCCTCTCATACCACAGTTTGAAAACCACTCATCTAGTCTCACCCTCAATTCACAAATGAGGAAACTGATATAGAATCTGATGTCAGAAAACAGTTTATACAATTGTCCTATGTGGTTCCCCCAAACCATAGATGATAAATAATATGATATTAATGCTGGCCCTTCCCAGCCTTGGCAGGCACAACTAATCAATCCCAGATGTGGCCTCGACTCCTCAATACAGTGTTCCAGTAAGCTGCTGACAACTGACTAGAGCTGACATGCGAGATTAACTTATTTATCATTCCTATTCTAAATATTAATTTTTTCTGTCCTAAATGTTAACATATATTATTTTATATCTACTATATTATCAACCGAAGTCATTTTTAAAAGCATATGAAAGGCTTTAATATGATACATAAGGAAACAGAAATCCATTTTTTAATTCACCTCTCCATTTAAGTAATGGCCTTAAATTATACTTTTTCGGAGTTGACCTTCCAGATCTAGTGGTATTAGGTAAACAATTACTATCTGATTATATTTTCTTAACTAGATTAAAACATAAAAATAAAGGTGTTGGATCTGTTTCTTGGTGGTGGTGGGCAACGCCAGCTCAAAACAAAAAAGTGAGGGCCAGCCCTGGTGGCCTACTGGTTAAGTTCGGTGTGCTCCACTTCGGTGGCCCCGGTTCGGTTCCCGGGTGTGGACCTACACCACTCATCTCTCAGTGGCCATGCTGTGGTGACGGCTCACATACAAAAAGAGGAAGATTGGCAGTGGATGTTAACTCAGGAAGAATCTTTATCAGCAAAAAAATAATAATAATAATAATAAGAGGACACCTTTGTTTTTAACAGTCTCGGGTTTGGTTGATTCAAGCTTGAAATGAAACAGCATGGCAAAACATTCCAAATTCTGATCCTGGCTTAGCCATTCTCATTTTTAAACATTCAGCTCTTCCTTATTAAGATTTGCCTTTGTGGGGGAAGAAATGAATGTCCTTTATCAATCAACAGAGCTGATTTACACACATGGACCACCTGCAAGGCAATGCGAACTTGAAGGCACAGCATACGGCCCACCTGCCGGCTCTGAGAACCAATTTCTCTCCTTAGATTCCTGCGATGGATTCAGTACACACTACCCCAAAATACAGCCCCTTGGCATATCAAATATCTTAAGCTGAAGGAAATTTTAAAAAACAGCAGAAGTGAGAAGGCCACTCTGACCTCCCCTACCCTTCTTCCCTGAAACAGGTCATAAAACTTCTCCTGTGAGAGATACCCGCCATGTACCAGGAGGAAGGAAAACATTCTTATCACCAGAAGCAGGGAATTTGGGGCCAAGAAATCTGTACAAACAAACCCTGTTTAGCTAACCCTTATCTCTCTAGCTACTTCTTCACCATTTACTACCCCTAATCCAAACCTCTTTGTCCTGTCAATTCTTCACAAATTCTTCATTACTATTGTCTAAACAGTATAAAAGCTTCCTGCTCTGGTCACTTCTTCAGGTCTTCACTCTCTTGTGAAGGTTCCCATGTACATGTAAAAATTCAATAAAATGTGCTTGCTTTTTCCCTGCTAAGCTGTCTTGGTCAGTTTAATTTTCAGACCCAGCCTGGGACCCTGAGAGGGTCAAGGAAAATGAGGCTAGGCTCTTAAAATAGGAAAGTCTTCTCTCTTGGAAGAACTTGGGAGAAAGTCATTGCATTCCTCACCACTGCCTTACTCCATCTCTCCCATAAGGAGGAGTCATTCATCTGCTTGGGCAGGTTAAGAGAGAGCACTTATGCCCACCTGGTTGCTTCGCCTGTCTCTTTCCATCTTTCACTCTCTGGGGGGCCTGCTTGCACATTAACTGTATGCTAGCTCCTCTCCTCCATGCAGTTGGCCAGTAAGAGGGGATCCTTCTGTGTCTAGTTTGATGAGTTCAGTGAGAGGTGAAGGAAAAAGCAGAGAGAGAATAGAGAGGAAGCCCATTGGGATCTCAGGTTCAATTCACAATATCTAATCCAGCCTATCAGCAATACAACTGATACTTTGACCTCTTTGTGACTCTCAGTTGTAGAATCTGGAAGAGAGAGGAGAGTCATCATCTAGTCTCTTCAGGAACCCCAATACTGCCCAAGACGGGGCTCTGTGTGCATGGTATTTGTGTGTGCCTATGTGTGTTAGCACGTCTCTTTTTTCACCCTGGTTCTAGACACACTGAAAAACTTCCAAACTTCTGCTGAGGCAAACTTTGAGTGGTGTTCATTATCAACTAGGCTCAACCAATTGGGGTAATGTCCATTCTCTTCAAGGAAGAGGTTCCCAATGTGGTCCCTCCATCACCTCCACTACCACCACCCACACACTCTCCCAATACACAGGTTTATGGAGCTTTACCAGGATCACTTTATTCCAAGCCACAGCAGGACCAGGCAAGACACTCCACACTCACTCAATACTGCCCTCATCACACATCAGCTGCCTGCTCTCCAATAGAAGCTCAGATTCAGCTTCCTATGTCTCTCATCAGGCTAGACTGTGAAACTAAGACTTCTGCTCTCCCATCCACACCCCCTCCGTGCTCTCTTCCAGGTGCCTCTTTGTCTAATTGTTGCTAGGAATGATCATGCAATACCTCAGCCCCCTGCAGCTGACCACAGTTAGAGAAGACAGACCTTTCCTCTCTCTAGAATTAGGATTGAGTAAACCTTCCTGCTACTTGTCTCAATTTCTAGCAGCAAATCAGTGTTTTGGCTTCAAAGCATGAGACTTCAAAAGACTGATTTCTTGGGAGGCCAACATGAAGCTCTGATTAGCTACTACGCATATTGATATATAGCATGGTGAGGAGTAGGAGGAGTTTCAAATCCTCGGGTTATCTCTGAAATCAGAATATACATCCTACTGCCACTGTTTCAGGGCTGAAGTGCCTACGAGCTTATAATAAACTTTCTTCCAAAAACCAGCTCGTCAAGTACTTTGACTTTGAGCCCTAATTCATAAATTTTTCTGGGATCTTGGAAACCTTAACAGAAAAGTTTTCATTTCTGTTTTTTATAACAACAATAAATATAAATATAAAAAGAATATATCCATATAGTAATACAAATTCAAATGGTACTAGATAGCTCAGAATAAAAAACATGTCTTCAGGCCGGCCCGGTGGCTTAGCGGTTAAGTGCACGCGCTCCGCTGCTGGCGGCCCGGGGTTCGGATCCCGGGCGTGCACCGACGCACCGCTTCTCCGGCCATGCTGAGGCCGTGTCCCACATACAGCAACTAGAAGGATGTGCAGCTATGACATACAACTATCCGCTGGGGCTTTGGGGGAAAAAATAAATAAATTAAAAAAAAAAAAAAAAACATGTCTTCCTTCCCTCTGCGACCAAGAGTCCCACTCCTCACAGGTACCAGTCATAAATACTTCTTTTGTGGAAACTTATGGGCTTACCTCCATAATACTAAATCATATGCATATACTTTATTTTTTAATTTACTAACTTTAAGCATTATATATTGACTCCCTGAAATGAAAAATGAGGAATTTAGTTCATTAACACAGCCTCCAATACTGTAGCTTCTATATTTCTGCCAGTCACATTTTTTTAATTCTGTAGGTTATATTCACAAGTCTAAATCACGCATTTTTAGTCTTTGAACCATTGACTTTACACAATATCTTGACCCATTAACTTTAGACAGTATGTTAGAATGAGGAAATTAGTGCCCCTACATTTGCCTTAATATCTCCTCACAGCCTTCCAACTCCTGCCTCCCCATCTGCCCCTTAGACCAACACGTTATTAACTTTATATGGTCAATGTTAAGGTTTGTAACATTTACATCAAATGTTTATAACCTTTACATTATTTATAAGTTGATTCTATGCTGAAAACCAATATGATTATGTATATATTATTCACTGCAGACCATGAAGTATATAATCGGACCAACAGAGAAAGTACTGTCATCTTATACCACTAAACCTGTTCTGCTTAATTATGAAAACCTTGGAGGAGTAGAGATAGCCTAGGAGTAGCATATTTCAATTATATATATATAAAATAATTAAACAATATACTTTCACTGTATTCCTAAGATCACCCAGTCTCTTCATTACACTATTGGTTGAACGGATATTGTTTTCTTGCAGATATTCTCCAGGAATTTTTCTACTCCTTGTTTTAATATGGACTAACGGACTTCCAGGCCTCTTGCATATTTATCATCCTAGGATTCCTTTTTATTGTATTTCTGGTTTGTGTCCACTTTTTCTTGCATTCAAGAAAAAGTCTTCTATGTCCTTGAATTTCTTTATTATTATTACTAAACTTTAATTTTAAGATAATTATAGATTTATATGTAGTTATAAGAATAATACAGAGAGATCCAGGTACCTTCTACCTGTTTGCCCCAATGATAACATCTTACAAAACTATAGTGCAATTGACATTGATACAATTAAGATACAAAACATTTCTGTTGCCACAAGGAACCCCCATGTTGCCCTGTTACAGCCACACTCTCTTTTTTCCCACCTTAACCCCTAGCAACCAATAATCTGTTCTCCACCTCTATAATTTTGTGATTTCAAGCATGTTATACAAATGGAGTCATACAATATGTAACCTTTAGGGGTTGGCTTTTTTTCACTCAGTATAATTCTCTGAAGATTCATCTAATTCATATGTATCTATAGTTTGTTCCTTTTTGATGCATCTCTGGAATAAATCCTATGTGGTCTTTCTTTTTATAGACTGCTGAATTTATTTGCTAATATTTTGTTAAGGATTTTTGCATGTATATTCATTTATGGTTATTGGTCTCTAGTTTTCTTTTTTTGTACTCTTTGTCTGATTTTGGTATCAGAGTAATACTAGCTTCATAAAATGAATTGGGAAGTGTTATATCCTCTTCTATTTCTGGAAGAGATTGTGGAGGATTGATGATAACTCTTTAAACATTTGGTAGAGTTCTCCAGTGAAATCGTCTGGGCCTGGAGATTTCTTTTTTGGAGAGTTCTTAAATTATAAATGCAATTTCCTTAATAGTTATACATCTATTCAACTTGTCTATTTAGTATTGATTGAATTGTGGTAGTTTTTGGTTTTTGAGGAATTGGTCCATTTCATCTAAGTTGTCAAATTTGTGTGTCTAGAGTTTATAATATTCCCTTATTATCCTTTTGATGCCTGTAGGGGCACCAATTATATTTCCTTTTTCATTCCAAATATTGATAATTTGTGTCCTCTCTCTTTTTTTCTGTACCAGTTTTGCTATAGGTCTGCCAATTTTATTGATCTTTGCAAAGAACCAGCTTTTTGTTTCATTAATTTTCCTCTACTGTTTTGCTGTTTTCAATATAATTGATTTCTGCTCTTTCACTTTATTGTTTCCCTCCTTCTGCTTCCTTCAGAATTATTTTGTTCTATTTCTGGTTTCCTAAGGTAGCAGCTTAGATAATAGATTTGATACTTTTCATCTTTCCTAACGTAAGAATTTACGTTGTAAATTTCCCTCTGAGCACTGGCATAGCTGTGTTCCAAAATATTTATTTGTTGTATTTTCATATTCATTCAGTTCCGTGTATTTTTTATTTCTTTTGAGACTTCTCCTTTGGTCCATAGATTATTTATAGGTGTGTTATTCAGTTTCCAAGTGTTTGGGGAGTTTCCTGTTACTGTTCTATTACTGAGTTCTCATCTGATTATATTATGGTCAGGTAACACACTCTGAATGATTTTAATTCTGTTAAATTTATGGAGGGTTGTTTTATGGCTTATAATATGACCTTTCTTGGAATATAGTTCATGGGTAGTTGAAAAGAATGTGTATTCTACTGTTGTTGGGTAAAGTGTTCTATTAATTTCAGTCAGATCCTGTTGGTTGATATGCCATCAAGTTCTTCCCTATCTTTGTTGATTTTCTGTTATCTTATTTTATCAGTTTTTGAGAGAAAGGTGTTGAAGTTTCCGATCATACTTGTGAGTTTATCCATTTCTCCTTTTAGTTCTAGCAGTTTTTATTTCCCATATTTTGTTGCTGTGTTGTTTGGTGCACAGATTTCAGAGTTTTAGACCTTGGTGGGCTGACCTTTTTAAAATTACACAATTTTCCTCTATCTCTGTGAATTTTTCTGGCTCTGAAGTCTATTTTAATGGATATTAATATTTATCTGATTTCTTCTGATTAATTTTTACATGATATCTTTTTTTTACTTTTAATCTTCTAATATCAATTTGAAGTCAATTTCTTATAGACAGCATATAGTTGGGCAATGTTTTTTAATCCACTCTGACAATCTCTCTCTTTTGATTAGCGTATTTAGACCACTTACATTTAATGTTAATTATTGATACATTAAGGCTTAAGTCTGCCATTTTTTCATTTTCTTCTTTTTCTCTGTTTTTCAGGTCTCTGTTTTCCCTCCTAATACTTGAACATTTTTTTAGAATTCCATTTTGATTTTTCTATAGTGTTTTTGAATAGAACTCTGTCTATAACTTTTTAATGGTTGCTCTAGATATTACACTACATATACATAACTTATCAAAGTCTATTGGTATCATAATTTTACCAGTTTGAGTGAAATGTAGAAAACTTACCACCCTTACATCCCTTTATACTCCCCATTTATAACATAATTGTCTTAAATATTTCCTCTACAAGCATTTACAACCATATCAGTGTTATAATTTTTGCCTTAACCATCAAACAAAATTTAGAAAACTTAAAAGGAGAAGGAAAATTTGTTATATTTACCCATATTTTTGCTTACTGTGTTCTTTCTTCCTTCTTAATATTCCTTTTATTGTTTTCTTTTTGTTAAGAGAACTTAAATTTTAATAAGCATTATTTTAGGGTAGGTCTGCTAGTGAAAAAAATCTTGTAGCTTTCCTTCATCTGAGAATATCTTGATTTTACCTTCATTTCTGAAGGGTATTTTCACTAGGCATAGGAATCTGGGTTAAAAGTTCTTTTCTTTCAGTACTTAAAAAACATTGTACCACTTCCTTCTGGGCTCCATGGTTTCTGGTGGGAAATCTGCTCACTCAAGTCACCGTTCCTCTTTAGACAATGTGTCATTTCTGTCTAGACAATTTCAAGATTTTTTTCTTTGCCTTTAATTTTCAAAACTTTGACTATGATGTCTTGGTGGGAATTTCTTTGTTGTTTATCCTATTTTTAGTTTTTTCAAAACTTCTTGAATCTAAAAATTTATGTCTTTTGCCAAATTTGGGGAGATTTCAACCATTCTTTGAATGCTTTTTCAGTCCTGCTCTCTTTCTTCTCTCCTTTCAGGGCTCCAGCGACACAAATATTAAATCTTTCGTTATAGTCTCACAGGTCCCTGAGGTTCTATTCATTTTTATTTTTAGTCTGTTTTCTCTTTGGTTTTCAGAGTGGGTGATTTCTCTTTGTTCCGGCTCCCCACTATGCCTCCCCAGTACTACCCTGGCGAGGTGGAGTAGGAGCACCTTGCCACTGCTCTCCACATTGCTTTCTTACTACAAGGAATAAGGGGTGGCCTTATTACCATAGATGGTGGTGAAAGTCCTGGCTCCCTAACCATCCTTCTCTGACACCATGCTGGTGGGCATTGGGTTGCCTCATTACAGCATGACAAAGAGGAAAGCCTAGACTCCTCCTGCTGGCCTTTGCTGACATGGATGGTGGGGAGGCTTCAGTTTATTTCTGTGTTATTTGGCTTCGGTAGAGCAGTTATTGTCTAGAATTGTCTTTCTTGCTAGGCTGCCCCTGTCTTAGTCTTTTAGTTAGAGAGAGCAGGCTTTGGTTGCTTTTTTGTTTTGGGGGGGTTTTTTGTCTCTCCTGTTTATGATACTGGGTTACCAGCTTCTTCAATTCCTGGGATATATGAGATAGAAAGGGTCTCAAGGTCCTTTGTTAGTCTACCTTCTTCTCTCCAGCTTTCAGAGTCTTCTTCTATTTGTTTTATATACAGTGTCCAAGATGTTTAGTTGTACTTAGTAGGGGGAATGGGGAAAATATGTCTACTCCATCTTCTGAGAAACAAGAGTCTGAATTTCTTTCAAATTTTTCTGGAGTATATATTTTTCTCTGGGTGGTAAAATATCTGAATCCTTACCGTCAAAAAATGTCCTTCCTTTGCCCTCACTAGATACATAGTTTGTCATAAGAATAAAAAGACTTCTAGGTTCAGGGACTTCTGGTTTTAGCTCTAACATATAGAGCTTGGAAGTTGTCACTCCCATCTTTATAGTAAGAAAAAGCTGGGAAAACTGAAAATCAATGACTCATTGTGGACCTGTCAGAGAACTGAAGTCTCAGGGTAAATCATCACCCTAAAATCTAGAGAGACAGGTGAATCCAGAGAGCCACAGCAGAGGTCTGCTTACCTGGAGCAGAAGCCACTGGAGCCATAAACTGACAGGAACACTTTAAGGGTAGTTTCGATGAATTGCTGGAGGCTGGATGTACTAGTGTGAGAATGAGAAACTCCTAGGGGCCACAGTCTTAGGGGCCCCCATACTTCCTTGGGTTTTACCTCTTGGAGCCCATCAGGTTCTCATGGTGAAGAGCCAAGAAATATCCCTTAGTGGCTCTGACAGGAAGAGAGGAAAAGTTACTGTTGTCGATGTTCTCCAGAGCAAAGGCCAGGAGATAAAACTTTACCAGAGTCTTATCCCACTTGGGAGAAGGACATTTCTCCCACTCCAGCCCCTTCTAGCCATCCTGTCTCACCTAACCAGAAGGGGAAGCTGAGAAATACTTGTGAAGGTCATAGCCCTGAGACACAAGCATACTAAAAGCCTGAGATTTAATCATAAGATTATAGAATGCTTCCTCTCCCACATACCTAACCACCAGACCGGAGGGCTCCAGTGTAAAGAGCAGATTACAGCTGAAAGAGCTGCAAGACTCATACTCTCCCTGAGGAAGAGTACTTAGGGAAGCCCAAAGCAACAGGGGAGATGAAAACAAGGACACTACAGGAATTTGAAGTCTCTGACACCTGCAGCTACAGCAAACATTAAACACAACCCAACTCCTTGCCAAATTAGCATAAAATATCCTATTGACCTCAGTTTCTGTTACCCAACACCTTGGGCTTTCAAAAAAAATTACAGGCCATGCTAAAAGGAAAAGAAAAGCAGGCTGAAGAGACAAATCATGCATCAGAACCAGACTCAGATATGACATAGATGTTGGAATTATCATACAGGTAATGTAAAATAACTATGATTAATATGTTAAGGGCGTTAATGGAAAAAGTAGACAACTTGCAAGAAGAGATGGGTAATATAAGCAAGAGTGACTATACGTGTTCTCATGTTCTCCCTGCATAATTATTAATAGTGCCTCCTTTTCACTTTCGAACCTGTCTTGGATTATGTAACAAAACATATAGTCATCCTGTTGATATGTCACCCTACCAGACATCAGATGTTTATTTCTGAAAACGTTTAATTTAATTTTGCTTTTTGAAAGCTCCTTGAGGAATAGATTCTCTACTGTTGCTAATTTGGGTTCTCTTAGTTTGTTTTTAGCAACATTTGAAACTTTCCAGGTGTCTTGATTATCCATCATCACTATTCCAGAACATTCCCTAATTTGTAGAAATCAAATTATTTATTGTTTGAATTCTTCAACCAAAAGTCTAACAGTCCCTAAATGAAGTCATGGATCATCTAAAGGTCATTTTTCTAAAAGGTATGAAAACTACTAACACAAGGTATAGAGGATACCAAACGGATTGTTTGCTATCCTCCTTTATCTGACAACCTCCTCCCTTCTGTTCCCACTGTGAAAGCAGCCTTTTTGTACAAAAAGGCCCTGCACGCTGGCCACAGTTGATTGGTCCAGGGCCAGATACTTGACACCATCTGAGCCCATCAGAGCCAACCAGAGTCCTTCCCAAGAATGCATTAATTGGATCTCAAAGAGAATCCATGATTCACTTGGTAGCTAAAAATCTAAGAGGTAAAGCTTTGGAATTGTTGGTGTCTGTCTTCTGAGCTGGTGGAGGAAAAGAGAGAGGGGAGAGAGGGAAAAGGAGAGGGAAAGAGAAAAGAATGAAGCCAATGACAGCAAGAAGCAAAAACTGGAGAGAGAGAAAGCCCTGATGACATTTGAATACCCACTTCTAGTCATTTCTGAGCCTAGCTGCCTCCTTACCTTTCCTGTCATTTGGTTGTTCGGGTCTTCCACAAAACACCCAGATTCCTGCCAATAAATTCCCCTTTCTTCCGAAGTAGAATGAGTTTGCTTTCTGTCACCTTTGATCAAGGAGTCCTAACTAATACAAGAGGTTAATGTATGTGTCCCATTTAAGAAGAATCTTATGGCACGAAGTTCACAGAGAAACTACATAGTTAAAAGCCTTTACTTTTAAGCTGAGACGCCCTCGAGCAATCTGCTGCAATTTCTCTACTTACCACTTAGGAATCTAAAGTCAATTTTTTATATCCTGTCCTCACTTTCTGTGTATCTCTAGAGTCATTCAACCACCCTTATCCTTTCAACTGTTTCCATTAAGGAAAATAGCAGACACTTTTAAAGAAAAGGGTGGTTGGCCTCATAATCCCCCTGATTAAAAAATCTCTTTTTTTCTCTACATAGGCCATTTCTAGCACTTACTTTTAAAGCATCAATGCCTGACTTTGAAGCTCCTGACTCCATACAGAAGGTATTTGTTATGAGCTGAATTGTGCCCCCCTTCCCCTAAATTCATATGTTGAAGAACTAACCCCTAGGGCCTCAGACTGTGACTGTATTTGGAGATAAGGTCTTTAAGGTCTGTGGTAATTAAGTTAAAATGAGGTCACTAGGGTGGGCCCAAATCCAATATGATTGGTGTCTTTATAAGAATAGGAAATTAGGACACAGAAATGTACAGAAGGAAGCGATATAAAGACACAGGGAGAAGGTGGCCACCTATAAGCCAAGGAGAGAGGCCCCGGAAGAAACCAACTCTGTCAACATTGATCTCAGACTTTTAGCCTCCAGAATTGTGAGAAAATAAATTTCTGTTGTTTAAGCCACCCAGTCTGTGGTCCTTTGTTATGGTAGCCCTAGCAAACTAATACCATCTGTATTAGTCAGGTTTCTCTAGGGAAACTGAACCAATAGAAAAAGGATGGATAGATAGATAGATCAGATAGATAAATTTATTAAAAGGAATTGCCTCATGTGATTATGGAAGCAGGCAATTCCCAAGATCTGCAGTTGGCAAGCTGAAGACCCAGGAGAGCCGATGACATAACTCTAGGCTGAATGCCCACAGGCTCAAGACCCAGGAAGAGCTGATGTTTCAGTTCAAGTCCAAAGGCAGGATAAAATCCAATGTCGCAGCTGGCAGGCAGTCAGGAAGGAGGATTTCTCTCTTACTTGCAATGAGAATCAGCCTATTTGGTCTATTCCAGCCTTCAACTGATTAGATGAGGTCCACCCACATAGGGAAGGCAATCTGCTTCATTCAGTCTACCAATTTAAATATTAATCACATCCAGAAACACCCTTACAGACACACTCAGAATAGTGTTTGACCAAATGTCTGGGCACCCTGTGGCCCAGTCAAGTTGACACATACAATTAACTATCACACCACCTTATAAAATGAGATATATAACCTAGCCACCTAATATCCCAAATTATTGAAACCAAATCCCACCCGAGTTCTCTACAAGTATATTAGATGTCATTTAGATAGCAGAGTCACTTGTTACCAGAATGATCCATAGATTAAGCCACCAAATTACAGAAAGTTCCAAGTGAAACTGTCCTGCCTGCCAGTAATTTTAATTTCTGACTCTAATCCCATCAGGATGCATCCAAGATGACAAATCTATGAGGGGAGAGCTCTCGTGCAAGAGCAGAGCTTGGAGGCACTTCACTTTTTAAGACTTCCTTCACTCTCTTTCCTCTGATCTAGTGCTTTTTATGAGGAATAGAGGGAGTTTTCACATTAAAGTTCTCATTCAGCAGTTTGGTATATGCCTTGTTGCTGAACAGAGCAATCGGCAAGGCCGTTCTCTCTTCCACTTGCCTCTATGGTTGGTCAGCACTCTGTTGGCTTGGTTTATTCTGCTTATTTTTGGCAGTCAGCTCCCTTCAGTGCTGGCATGTGTCAGGGTAATGGCTAGTTATCAATTGCAGCCCATGAAATGTGGCTAATTGGATGTAATTTGTGGGAGTAGATAAAGGAAGCCTTGGGTAGGAACTTTGTGAATTATCAGAAAAATGTTATAGCAGTGCTTTACATGTTGAAAGTGCCAGAAAGTTAAGCAAAATGGGAAAAGAGAAAACTGGCATTCTCTCCTGGACCCATTACCTTCTGCCTGTTAAGCATTCTGAACTTTTTTCATCCCCGCTCATCAACTGCTTATTATTTCATCCTCAAAGTGACTACTCTTTGAAATCTCTTTAGGAAATAAGAAAATGATCAATTGTTAGAGATGTCCATTTTACTTTCAGATTCAACACGAGTATATTCAATACTGAAATAGCTGAGTAAATGCAAGATCATTTAAAATAATTGTCAGCCCAATATATGCAGGGATCAATATATACAGAACTCTTTGAGAAAAAATGAAAGGGTGGTTGAAGAGTCCACTTGCTCATCCAAAGGACCTTGAGAGAAATGAGATGGTTTGAGCAAAACTTTCTCTGGGCTGTGTGATTGTCTTGATATGTGGGTTGACCATGCATCAGGTTTGCCTGAGACAGCCCTGGTTTACTCACGCTCTCCCTTTGTAATTATTCGTAGCACCTCATGTCACTTTTAAAAGTGTCCTGAGTTAGATAATAAAATATTTGGTGGCCCTATTGACTTGTCACCCTGTAATGGAACCCTTGTGGAAATAGGCTCTCAAGCAAAAGAATAATCTTTCTGATAGGAATTTGAAACTCACCTCAGATCAGACCGAACTAGGTGGCTGCCCTTTCCAGCTATTCATGGGCTAGATTTAGCCAAACAGTCTTAGCAAGACAATACCAAGAGGTATTTGGTGACCCAGCTCAGCTTATGACATAGAGAGAGCTATGGAGCCCTGGAACACAATGTTTCATGAAGCTTCTCCTCCATCTTCCCAATATGAGTGTCCCTCACAAGATTCTACTATGACTTTTGCTCCTATCTCTATCCTTCAGAGAGTGCTCCCTGTTCACACAACCTGAGATGTCATCTCTATGCATCTCTCTGAGTTATCCTCCCTAATCCACATTTCCAGTTTGACTCCCTAGCTCCATATGCTAACAGGACTTCCCTCCCTGACTATCCCAACAGCATCTCAATTTTCAACATGCCTGTGACTGAACTCATTCTCTCCCACAATAGACTTTCCCCTTGGGATTGCTACTTCTTTTAAATGGTATTAATTTCTTTTCCATTTATCCTCTTTCATGTTATCTATGACTTTTCCTCTTTTTTACCAATCACCCCCATCCAATTCATTATAATTTCTTTAGTGAATTTTCTCACACACGTATCCTTCCTCTCTCTCTTCAAGGCCAGCGCACTGGCCCAGAGCTGCACTTCCTCAGTTGAGAGGGTTCATGTTATCCCTGTCTTGGCCCTCTTCCCGTCCCCAAGCTCATAGTACTGAACCATTCCTTGACTATGACATCCGCTTGCTCAAAAAGCTTACCCATGAACCCCACTTGTCCACAAAACAAGCTTTAGGGGCTTTACCTGGGGATCCAAGACCTATCGCAATGTTGCCCCAGCTCCTCCCTGGTTGGAATTCCTAACACTCCCGTCCTGAATAGAGAGTGTTATGACCTGTGTGAAACATGCTGTAGTTTACAGATCTCTTTCACAGCCACGATCTTATTAGCTCAAAGAACAATTCTGTGAGGATAAAGGATTCAAGCAGAACCTCGAACCCAGGCCTCACAAAGTCCCTTATTCTTCTCAGCATAAGCCCCCACCAACAATGTGAGAGAAATAATTAGCTTTTCCTTTATATGTTACTTAATATTAAGTATGTATGATACTCTGTTTACTAACCATTACCTAAAAAGAAGAGAAATTGCTAGCTGCTTCCTTGCCCCCATATTTCTATAGCTTCCCTATCCTCAAAGTATATCTCAGAAAAATCCATGATGTCTTCTTTTTATCTAAAATATGACACATGTATAGACTTATGAATTGCAGCAAGTTTATGTAAAACTAATTAATATCTTTAGAACAGTTTTAGATTTACAGAAAAATTACAAAATGATACAGAGTTCCCATACACCCCACACTCAATTTCCCCTATTGTTGGTGTCTTATACTAATATGGTGCATTTGTTACAATTAATGAAACAATATTATAAATTATTATTAACTAAAGTCCACACTTTTCAGATTTCCTTTGTTTTTGCCTACAATACTTTTTCTGTTCCAGGATACCATCCAGGATATCACACTACATTTCATCGTGTATCCTTAGGATACTCCTGGCTATGACAGTTTCTTAGACGTTCCTTGTTTTTGATGACCTTGACAGTTTTAAGGAGTGCTGATCAGGTATTTTGTAGAATGCCCCTCAACTGGAGTTTGTCTGATGTTTTTCCCACAATTACACTGGGGTTATGGGTTTTCAGGAGGAAGACCACAGAGGTAAAGGAACAGTTCTCTTGCATCCTTGCTATTAGCATGACCTATCACTGTTGACATTGACCTTCATCACCGGGCTGAGGGAGTGTTTGTCAAGTTTTGTTACTCTTTTCTCCCATTTCCATAATGTGCTCTTTGGAAGGAAATCACTATGCACAGCCTACACTTAGGGAGTAGGGAGTTGTGCTCCACTGTCTTGAGGACAGAGAATCTGCATAAATTATTCTTATTTTTTTTTGGTGAGGATGATTTGCTCTGAGCTAACATCTGTTGCCAATCTTCTTCTATTTTGTACGTGTGTTGCCGCTACAGCATGGCCACTGACGAGTGGTGTAGGTCCGTGCCGGGATCCAAACCTGTGAACCCAGGCCACTGAAGCGGAGAGCCCCAGATTTAACCACTACACCATGGGGCCAGGCCTCTGCATAAATTATTTTTAATTTTTCTGTACAGCTTGTCTCTTCTTTCCGATTTATTTAATTATTCAATCATTTATTTATATCAGTGTGGACTCATAATTTATTTTATACTTTAGCTTATAATCCAATACTATTTTATTTTCTTGTTCATATTGTTTCAGTTTGGGCTATTGGGAGCTCTTTTAGTTGGCTGTTGTGTCCCTGTGCCATATCTCCACCATTACAGTGGGTTTGGGGGTTTTTTCTTTTTCCATTTTTTTTTTTTTTTTTGGAGCGCTTCCTTACTTTTTAGCACTACAAGATGATCCACGTTCATCCCGTATACTTCCTCTTCAGACCTAGAATCAGTCATTTCTCCAAAGAGCCCTGGATGCTTTTATTGGATAACAGTATTAGAAACCAAGATTTGGGTGCCAGACATACTCCACTAAATTTGCATTCATCCAAAGCCAACTGAATTTTTAAGGAGCCTTTCAATAAAAGCCTATTTCTCATACATAAGTGGTAATAAATAGGTAAACTCATTTCCCCATCTTATTTACAGGTATGAATCATTTTTTGGACTTTTTATAAGAATGTTTTAATCTTAGCTCCTACTGTTTGGATAACATTGGTGAGGTGAATAAAATTAAAATGATAATAATAAAGATAATGGTTATAGCTATGAAGAACACATTAAGCTAAATACTACACAGACATTATCTTGTTGTATCTTAATGGCATCTTTGAGACATAGGCATTGTTATTATGCCGTTTTATAGACAATGAAAATGATATCTACCTTGATTGTCATTCTGAGAACTAAATGGGAAATCACTTGCAAACCCCCTAGCACAGAGCATGTAGAAGTTGCTCAATAAATCATTTTCTCACTCCTTTGCCTCCAGATAAAAAGAAAATAGGCAAACTTCAGTAACACATTAGCTATAAAAGTTCAGCTCATGGTCTGTGAGATGAAAAATATAGGGGTTAGATTAACTCATTTGTTTTCTTTGTTGCCATATAAATGTGATCTGATTCACAAGAGCTGAAAATCAACCTGCTTCACAAAAGATCTCAAACAAAATGAAGACTTATTTATATGACCATCAAATCTGTTCACGGAGTTGTCCCTTATATAATCCAAATTCTCAGGCACCAGCAAAACCCATATCACATTTTTGGTGATATTTAAGTAGTCTAAGACACTTTTCCAAAACTTTAATGTTTGAATTAAGATAGAGAAAACATTAAATAAATCCACAACAACTCCTAAATTTTTAAAGCTATTGAAATGGTACAAAGTTACCAAATACCTTAATATGCAGAAAAGCTCTAGAAGCTTTCCCTCTCCAAGGGAGTAATTTTACCATTGTTATAAATCTTGGGCAAAGGGGTGGAACCACATGCAAATTTTCAATCTTTCTTAGAACAGATAGAATATTCTGAAAAGTAAAAGGCTTCTTTTCATTCTCCATTGTGTCTTCCAACCGTGCCCTCCTCTTAATGTTTTAGGAAGATGAAAATTGAGAGTTGGAGGAAAAACCAGGGACGTGCATCTTGTAAGCAGCAAAGGTGGCATCAGAATTTAGATCTGCTCTTGAAACTCTCCTTTTACAGCCTCTGCTGCCTTCACATCGGCAAGAAGATTTATTCACTGCAGACCCCAGTCCAAACTTCCAGGAATGACATTCCACTTGAAGAGCCCTCACCTTCCTTTCTCACACACTGGATCCTCAGTTTACAACCAGGCATAAGCTCCACCTCCTCTGAAAAATTGCCCCATGGGCAGTCAACTCTTAGTCTTGGAACTCCCCAGATTTTACTCCTTGAACCAACCTGTGGTATCACCCGTTACAATAGATGTACTTCCAGTGTCCCCAGCTAAATTATAAGCTCCCTCAGGCCTCTTGCTGTCTTTCCATTCTCTCACCTACTAAGCCTAGCCCAGACGGCCTCAATAAATACTTCTGCATTCTTTTCATTGATCGATTATGCCTGGGGTTACAGCCTTGGTCTTCGGAGGAAAAACCAGAACAAGATCCCATCCTAACTGTGGGCTGGCAGGGAGCTCAGAAGTTACCTGCCCTCAGCAAAGGTTTTCTCTAGACTGGCACTGGGGAAGCTCCAGAGCTCTGAGAATGTTCCTTTCATCAGATTCCTCTGCAAGGGAATAATGGTACTTAAAACATTTTTTTAAAGAAAAAAGCATAAAAAGTGAATTTAAAAGCAAATGGGCCAAGGATTTTCCCTAGAAAGTCTTTCAATTTCACAGACAGCAAATTCCTATGGTACAGACCTATTAGAAATGCTTTTTTTAGTCTCTTTCTGCATATTTATTATGTTCCTCTATGGCTCTGGTATTGCTTAATTTGACACCAAGCCTCCAAAGCCACATCTTCTTTCTTCTCGAACTATTAAAAAGGGGCAAAATATTTTAATCATGAAGCTCTGTATAATTTAGAGATTATCTTCTGTCTGTGTGAGTTACAGCAATAATCAAAGGGAGGCTGGGGATTTATAAAACTAAGGCTCTAATTTTTTGACAGGTGTTCTGTTTGGTATGGAATTAACCTCTTTTCACATCTTATACATACATAAGAGCAGGTCGTTAAATATATCCTTGGTGCACATAGGCAACAAAGAGTCTGACTCCACTCCGCTAGGTGAGAACTACCCTGCCACAGCCTTAAGCCAGGCTCAATTACTCACTGATGAGAGGAAAACAAATAGTGGGGGATTCTATCAGCTTTGTGGTCTGAATCTAATTGAACAGCCCATCTGGTGGTCCTGGGGGACCAGGAGTCTTGATCCAGCTATTGGTTACATTCTCCTTCACAGCCAAAAAAAAGATTGGGAATGGCTACCGGGACCCATGTTACTTTCCGATGCCCAATCAGTTTAACACGGTGATTAAAAGCGTGGCACCCGGAGTCAGACAGAACCAGATTTGAATCCTGGAGCCGCTACCTGCTAGCTGTGTGTCCTCTGGAATGTTACATAACCTCCCAGAGTTTCAGTCCCCTCATTTATCTAGCAGTGACATTCATCACATCTACCTAGGGGGTGTTGTAAAGGAGGTACTGCATGGATAGCACCTAGCATAGTACCTGGCAAATAGCAATTTATGACACTTCCTCTCTGATTGGTATCTTGTTATCCATTCATTTTTTTGTTCACTCACTCAACAAATATTTTTCTTGTCAGACACAAGTACCAGGTAGCGACTATGTAGTAGTGAATAAAATATGCCTTGTCCCTATCTTCATGGAACTCACAATTGGGGGGGATACATGCATTAAACAAGTAAAGAAATAAATTTTAAAATTACATATAATGATAAGGGAATGAAGGAAAAAACAGGGCTAAGTGAAGGAGAAGAAGGGAGAGAGGAAACGTATTTGGATTGAGTACTGTGTCAGTTAGGGTCCTGGCAGGAAGCAGATGGCAAACTCGAGCAGAGTCATTGGAAAGTTTAGAGGAAAGACTACTTACTTAAAAAGTGTGAGGAGGGTTGAGAGACACTAGCCGGGAATGGTGGAGTTCCTGGTGCAGAAGAGGAAAGTTAGCAATGGCTGATTGCCTTCACCAACATAAAAGGGTAATGGGAGGAAGCTGTGGTTGCAGCAAGCATCCTCTTGACAGAAGCTTTCAGCGGAGGTACACAGCCCACCCACGCGACTCATCAGAGAGGGAGCCCGAGGAATAGATACCCTGACCTCTCTCCACCTCTGACCTTCTGATCCCAAGAGGAAGCCAGAGGGCAAATCCTGTAGGTGCCTCCCAGAACACAGAATAACCTAGAGAAGTGTAGACAGTGCATCTGAGGGGCCATCAGAAAATATCCAACACAGGCAGTCAAGAAAGACTTCTTTGAGAAGGTGACCTGTAAATGGAGGAAAAAAGATTGGAAAGGAACCAACCAAGCAAAGTCAGGGAAGGATATTCAAGGCAGAGGTAACTGCACATGCAAAGGTCCTGAAGAATGAAAGTTTAGTGGATCAAGGGGCAGAAAAAAGGTCAGTGGGGCAGGACCACAATGGGTGAAGGGTAGAAAAGAGCATAATAAGTTTAGAGAGGTTCTCAGACACCTTTGACCTACCTGGGTCCTAGATCAAAACAGAGAGTTTCCTTCCCAGCGACTGAGTGTCAGCCCCTATTTTTTGGCCTTTCAACTAGTATAGGCTGAACATTTGAACTGACTTCAGGAAGCCTCCTGAAACTTCTGTCTATTTCCAAATACCATTCCATCCATCTGAAATATTGATTCTTCTTCTCCAACCTATGTCTGGTGCTGACTCTAAGATCAAGCTTGAAAATAATGTCTCCTTGAAATCAGTCTGGATTAACCATATTGGAGAGAAAGAGAGGTACCTTAAACAATGCCAGGTTGTGCTAAAAAGCAGTCCAGGGAATGCTGATTAAAATATGCTCCTCCTTCTTCTATGGCAACTAGGGAAGTGGAAGTTCACCAGAGTTAGCAGGAAGTGATATCTGCTTTCTGACACTACCATCTGAACCCAGAGATGCCCCATGATAGGGGAGGCATGGGCAGTAGCAGAGGGGTCCTCAGCTTCCCGATACTTTCTCTGGTGACGCAGACAGGCCGTGAGTGTGGAACAGCGCTATAGTAGCTGGAGGATGGATTCATTGAAGAAAGGCTCAGAAAAAGTAGTCACATCTAGAGCTTGAATTGGAGATGGTGGGAGTAGTTGACTGAGGACAAGAATTGGACAGGAAACTTCATCAGAGTTGACTGAGCATGAGCAACAGATGAGAACTGGGATGATGGTTGTATGTGTTGGATTATTGTACCCGATTCTTCATTCCCTCCTATTATAGAATTACACATCAATGTCCTTTGTCAGATAGTTTTAGCCATATGACTTGCTTTCATCAGTGGAATATTAGCAGATATAATGCAAGCAGAGGCTTTAAATGGACTTGTGTGATTTGGCTTGATTTCCTAGAACCCCGTGCTCTCCCAAGAGAAGAGCATGCCCCAAGATCCCACATGAGTAGACCTGAACCTGACTGGAGCCCAGCCTGGCCCAGCCAAATTTAGCCTAGATCAGGCAAACTACAGATGACCTGCAGACCCATGTTTATCCCACAGCATTGGCAGAGATGTTTGTTACTCACCATAAACTGACTAATACTAGATTTCTAGCAAATGTATGGGGGCAGAGGCTGGGGTTGGTGAACAAATTTGGACAGGCCAGGGTGGTTTCTAGCATAGCTACATGTCAGACAACACATACTATTATCTCAAAAAACGATGGGCCACACCCTTCCTGGAGCTTCCTCTCTCTATTTTTAGTAAGTTCATGCGTGTAAGAACCCTGCATGTCACCCAAAATGACTGTTCCAGAGCCAGAGGGATTCTACTGGCATCAGTTCAGAAGAAATATTGGGATTATGTTTCTCTTTTTCTTTGTTGTCCAAACTGTTAATTCCAAGCCTTATGGTGTTCCAAGATCCTGCTCCCTCCTCGGGGTCCTCAGATGTCAGATAATTGCAGGTATTTCTTTCCTCCCAATGCCTTTACCCTCCCACCCCATAGCCTCTCTTAAATAAATCAGACTAGCTGACCCTGTGACCATTCATGTGGCTTTTGTTCTCCACACCACCCACCTGGCTACATCTGGCCCACACTTCACTGTATTCCTTCAGGCATGATCTCACCAGAAAGACACCAGAAAGTCTCTACTGGATATTTGCAACAGTGCACAACTCAGAGGTGAAAACATCACATGCTTTCCTTTGAAATGCCTGTAAAAGGAATTGAGAAGAGCTTAAATTATCTAGAACCTCCATTTCCCTACTGAATCCAAAATACAAATAGCAAAAGGAATGCCTCTAAGAGCTTCCGAATAAGCCCACGTGAATGTGCTGCCCACTATCTCTGAAAGCCCCATGATGCACCAGACACTGTTTGAGGCACTAGGAGTATAAAGAATAAGAATAAATTTCCTGCCCTCAAAGAGTTCATGGATTAAAAACACAAAAAGGCAAAAGCAAATGCTACTGCTAAGAACAATAAGAACTAACAGTGAAAACTAGGTCATGAACTGGTCAATTTCTTTTTTATAAAGGATATGTCATTGAAACCTTGCAAAATGCCTGCTATGGACCAAACATTTGTGGCCTTCCAAAATTCATACATTCAAACCCTGACTCCTAATGTGATGGTATTTAGAGGCAGAGCTTTGGGAGGTAATTAGGATTAGAGTAGGTCATGAGGGTGGGGCCTTCATGATGAGATTAATGCCCCTATAGAAAGAGGAAGAGAGCTGAGATCTCTCTGTGTGCACCCACCAAGGAAGGCCACGTGAGGACACAACCCGGAAGAGAACCCTCAACAAGAATTCATCCATGCTGACCCCCTGATCTCAGACTTCCAGCTTCCAGAACTTTGAGGAATACCTTTGTTGTTTAAGCCACTCAGTCTACAGTATTGTGTTACAGCAGCCCAAACTGACTAAAACAATGCCCAGTTTATAGCCAGGACAACTGAGGCTTGGAAAGGTCTAAGGAACTCAGCTAAGGTCACACAGCCCATAAGTGGTTGGAGTAGAACTTAGCCTGGGATCCTGACTCTGTTTGACCCTGAAGACCATGTGCTTAGCAGTGCCCTTCCTTCCTCTCCATGGTCATAATGCAGTAAGACAAGAGTCCCAATGAAAGCCTTTACCAACTGAGATGGCCATAGAGTGGAGAAAGTGGCTCTCTGCGAGAGGATAGAACCATATCACAAATAAGATGTACAAGGAGTAGGGTAAGCATCCGATTTTACAAATAAAAATAAAAGGAAAAGGCATTTGTTCAAAGGGAACAGTATTTGCAAGAGCATAGAGGTGTGAAAGATCATAGACCATTCAAGGAGATTACAGGGAAAGGAGCGAGGGTGGCAACAAATAGGAAAAGATGACTCAGAGAGGTAGAGGTAGGTTGGTACCCAACTAAAAAGGACCCAGAAGCATCTTGCAAATAAGTAAGTTCTTGATGCGCTTATAGAAATAATTTTTTCTTCTCTTTTTTCCCCGATCTATTCTAATTTGCATTTTTCGAAAATGAATCTCATTTTGCTGTTTATTACCCATATATTGAACCTGTCTATACCTCTTGGAATAAATTCTATCCATCATTCTTATTGGATTTATTCCAGCACCACCCCAGTTTGTATAATTTGCAAATTTCATTAACATTCTCTTTACATTCTCTTGGAAACCATTAATAACATTGTTGCGTATGATCAGGCTTAACACCAATCTCTTTGGCACCCCTACTAATCAACTACCTCTGGCTGGATGTCACACTATTCATCACTATGCCTTGTTTACAGACCCCTGAAAATTATCAATTCCTATGACAGTGTTCATATCCAAGCCAGTGTCAATTAATTTCATAAGTAAAATTTCGTGACGTGGTATCAAATGCATTGCCAAAATCAAGATGTATTACAGTGACTTTGTTCCCCATCCACTGTGAATTTTAAACAGCTTTCAGATCGGTCCTGGATGATTTATTTGTAGCAACACCAAGCTGCTTATTCACTCATGATTCCATTACTTCTCAGATGATCTGGGTTATTTTTCTCCATACGCTTAAACTTCCTAGAGGTAATCTCAGGGATCGTTCCTCTTTTGAAAAGATAGGTGAACACATTTGTTGCTGGCCTGAACTTCTGTGATCTCTGCAAATATATCAAGTCACTTAAAAAACGGTTCCCTTTTTTCTCATCAGGCAGCCTTTATGAAGTAGCTAGGTGTCTGCACTAGCTCTGAGCTATTGCCCCAATAAGCGAGTGTTAGATGTCGCCTGCTGGGGCAATGAGCGTATGTTGCTGCTCATAGAGAAAAACATCACGGTTTCAGGGGCTCCTTCAGGTCCACCTGCACCTTCATTCTGGAATTTCTTCATTTGCTCAGCCCTGTGTGCAAATAATCTTGTTTACACCACGAAATACACCCAGGTCAATGTACTCCACTGCCAGCCAGTGCACTCTAGATGTTGTGGGCCTTAGGAACACAAATGAATTCCAAAGTAAACGATTAGAACTGTAAATCTGCTATTTAAAATCAGAATATATTTAAAAGCTGAACCTAGCGATTTTTGGCATGTAGAGCATCGTGTTTTGTTGTACTTTTTTTCTCATTTGTCCCTGCCTATGACTCCCCACCTTCACCATTGTTGACATGGATATATGACAGATAATAAGATCCAAGCATGGATATTAACAATGTCCGTCCAAATGTCCCTTTTGTGTCAAGATAAGAAAGGAGAAAATATGAGTGGGAAAAGCTTACAAAGGAGAGAAAAAGGAGGGGCCATTGGTTTGATACTTGTGGAAGGAACACCTTACCATGAATTACCCCAAAACTCAAGCGGGCTTTGGTAGGGCTTCAACGATCTCCAAATAATCATTCTTAAACCATCTAGGTTACATCTCCCAAGTACTTACACGACCACTTTGTTGCTGACTCATCCTGGTGGACACAAGAGGCAAGGTTTCCAATATACAGGCCCTTTACTGCTAAGACCAGGCTGCAGCAGGCATTTGGTCACAGCTCCTTGGAATGCATTTCTGAATAAGGCTGGCTTCCCTCTAATACATGATTCAGAGCTGTAGGGCCTCAACTTATCACTAGGAGACTTTGAGATGAGTCAAATATGTCTTTTAAAAAATTTATATACAGCCACATAAGTATTTGTGTATGAGTGTATGTATGCTTTCTCTACCTCTGGCTACCCACAATGCAATGTGATTGTGTTCACGGTGGCAGGAGAGATCCACAGAAAGACTCAATTGAGCCTCCCTTATTCCAGTACCTGAAGGGTGTGACTTTCACTTTAAAGCAAATCTTCAAGCCTGTCTCCTGCCAGGCACAAGCCTCTGGCCTCAACATGCTGTCCTCATGGTGATGTGTGTGGCCACTTCATGGAGCCTGAGCTGCTGGACACTCCCTAGGGCCGCCCTGCACACCCTATACATTAACTGATTTGATCTCAGACCCCATTTTGAGATAAAAGCACCCCACCCTAATATTCCTCCATAAATTCATATATCAGCTATGTGTCAAACATCTATTCTATCATGGTGCTAGAAACTTTGGTGCCGCAAAGAGGAAGCTGGTTTGGTGTCCACCCTCCAGGAAGTAAGAGTGAGGGTGGGAGGGGCTCATAAGACACAAACATATAGAGAAAAACACACAAGATCAAATATGGTGTAATGAGGATTGTAAACATGAGATTATGAGAAATCAGGGGATGAAGACCTTACAACTGGTTTGTGGAAATCTAGAAAGGCTTCATGAGGGAGTTGGGATTTAAAGGAATACTCGGCAAGTTGAGACAGGGAGGAAGGCTTTGCAGATGGAGGGACATTGGTCCGTGTTAAATCTCAGTCCATTCAGAGAAGAGAAAGTAGGCAGATATGATAGTCTGACCCTGAGTGAGTATAAATGGGTGACATTATAGGGAAAGGCCTTGAATGTCAGGCTGAGTCTGAGTTTAATTCAACCAGCAGAAATGCCTTCAAGGAGGTATAATTTAAATCCCACATCGTCTGTTGTTAGAGTTGACCTGTTGACTGGTGTTTCCAAATCCTGTGTAAAACTGTGCTCTTTATGCCCTTTACACATGCATTCATGAATGCATAATTTATGGTGCTCCTCTATGTGAAAAGGGTCATAAGGGAGCCCATACAAAGACAGAGCATAAAAATTCTGCCTTCGACCTTACTCAGAGTTGACCAGTGAAGGCAGATTCAACTGGGTTAAATCCTACATATGCTGAATTTAACTCAGTGGAACCTGTATCTCTTATTGACATTCCCTTCTTTCTTGGCTCCTAGGAGAATACCCTCCCCTGGCTCTCTTCCAGTCTCTTTGAATACTCTTCTCTGTCTCCTTCCTTGTTTCTTGTCCCTCTGCCTGCTCTTATAGTGGACTTTGGTCTATTCCAGAACTCAACCTTTGCCCCTTCTCTCTTTGCAGCCTTGCCGGCCCCTTTGAAGAAGCTCTTCTATTTCCATGACTTCCCCCACCATTTATGTGCCAATAACTGCTGCTCAGTTTCAACCTGTCTTCTGATCTCCAAGCCACATTTTCCAATGCCTCCTGATTATGACTACTAGTAAACTTCAAAAGCAACATGGTAAAAGAAACATGAGAAAACCTGTGGATCCTCCTTAGCCTTTAACCCCACATAGTACTGATACTACTTTCAAACATCTGTAGAATCCACACTCTCTTCATTCCAATCTGAGTGTGTCAACAGCTGTTTCTTGGGTTATTCCAATAGTCCCACAATTGGTCACCCTATCTCTGGATTTCCCTCCTTTAATGATGAACTAGTGCAAGGGTGATCTTTCTAAAACACAAATTTAACAGCAACACTAGGTGAAATCAGACTCCAAGGTTTTTTTAATCCTTTTTAAGGAGAGGCTGAAAAGAAACTGTCATGAATCAACAATAGGATGCAGAAATGCATCAGACCTGGTCGCTGTGTTCCTCATCTGGCCACATCTTGTTTACTAAGCAAACTACTTTGGATTTCTGGCTCTTCATTATCACCACACTGGCTCTGGGTGGGGAAAATGTCTTTAGGATAAGTCACACCACCCAGACTGTACTTTGACAGGTGTAGAATCCAAATTCATTTTAGGTACATGGTTCAAGAATATCAAGCTGAGAAATTAACATCAAAACTGGTCATGGAACAGTGAAACTTCTGGGTCCCTCCCCAAAAAACCCCAAACCTATAGAAGATATTCCCACAACTCAAATACATAAGAGTCCCACAGGAGAAAAATCCCTACTGAGGGTAAATTCACAGGGAGACAAATCACAGGGATAAAATCACAGGGAGACCAATACCATCCTAAGGAGAATCAGCAGTTGCAACAAATAGTTGAATTAGCATTCCAAGAACTGGAAATGCCTACAATACCTAAATACTAAAATTCGATATTCTTAAAATAATTAAAGGTAACAAAAGAAAGAATAGAAACACTAATGATAGAATAGGACATTAGGTTTTAAAAAATAGATTTTTAAACAAACCAAGACAGACTGAAAAAATGAAAAACACAGGGACTGAAATAAAAGATGCAATGGGCAAATTAAACAACAGATTAATGAACTAGAAGGCATTGCTACAAAAGAGCATCCAGAATATGCACAAACATATAAAGAGATGAAAAATGTCAACAAGTGTTTCAAATATGTAGTGAATAGAACGAGACCATCTAACATATATCTAATAGGATTTACAGAAGGAGAAAATACAGGAGAAAGGCAAATGTGAATTTCCTAGTATTGAAGAAAAATTTAAGTTCCCAGATTGAAAAATCAAAATGAGTTCTAATCTTGATCAATAAAAACAATTAGAGAAAATTATTCTTTTCAAGCATACATTGATCTTATAATAAAAATAAAATCATTCTCTACAAGTCCACAAAAAAAGGATCTTGACAAATTCCAAAGACTCAATACCACACAGACCAAATTCTTTGTATATTCTTTGATAATGATATTTAAAAAGAAAGCAATAACAAAAAAATAGTCAAAGAATTTGGAATTTGCACCGAAAGTTTTGGATGGCCATTGGAAGTCTGAAGCAGGAGAGTGACATGACCAGGTATCATGTTTTAGAAAGTTCTCTCTAGATGTAGCATGGAGGATGGCTCTGAGAATGGAAGGCTGACTGGAGGTAGGGAGGCATCTAGATGAGAATAAGTAACTGGAACCAAGATAGACACAGAAGGAATGGAGAGAGGGGGATGCATTTGAGAAGCATTTTAAGGAGACAGAAACAGATGACTTACTGATTGGATATGGGGCAGGTGAGGGAAAAGGGTCTACAATTCAGACTTCTGATTGGGTGAATGACTTGGAAGTCTTGCATGAAGGTGGAAACCACAGAAACCAGTGGGAACTACTGTTTCTCCCCAGCTGGGAACACTATAAGATACTACCTCTCATATTTCGTGTGAGTGGTAGCTAATGCCATGAGTACCGATGAGGTTACCAAGGAAAGCATATAGAGTGAGAGGAGCAGAGCTCCAGGAGCACTCTGAGAAACATCAACATTTAAGGTCTCCGGGCTCTTGAGAGGGATCAAGAAGGAATCACCACAGATTCATGAGAAGAACAAAGATTTCATAAGAAGAGTGAAAAGCAAGCATAAATGAGGATGATATAAATAGAGCCGATTCCCACAAGAAGTCACACAAACCGAGGAGAGAGGTGTCCATTGGATTTCCAGTTGTGAGAGTCTTGCTGAACTTGGCAAGAAGAATTTCAGCAAAATGTCAGGCGTGGACGTGAGAAGGGTGTGGATTGAGGAGTGAGTGTAGGATGAGGAAATGTAAATGGTAATTGAGGTTACTCTTTCATGAAGCTTGACTGTGCAGGCAAGGAGAGAGACAAGATAGTAGCCTGAGGGTTAGCTGACTCAAAAGAACACTGAGCCTTTCAAATAGGTGAATCTGAAGGTAGTAATTCATTGGAAGGAAACAAGGAAGGAAGAGGGAAGGAAGAGAGAAAGAAAAGGAAAGATGGAAGGATGGAAGAGAGGGAGGAAGGATCATTTCATTGAGATTTGTTCCTGGTAGAATTTTGTTTCTGCAGATAAATTTGTACCCTTTAAGCTAACAGAAAACTTAAATTATACAACTCATCTCATTCTCATCTTGGTTTAAGAAGTATGTAAGAGTCATCCTATTCCAATGTAGTCAAATATTTCAAAGTGGGTGCCTGCAAGTATTCACTACTTAATCTTCGTTCAGATCTGCAATCCCTTGTTTTAATTCTTCATTGTGTTTCCAACAGGGTGTCTTTAAAGCACGTAGGAAGTGGGCAGTGGAATCCAAGCCGGGAAAAGACAGCAGTGCTTCTCTCTCTCTCTCATCACTCCAATCAAGAAACAATTTCTCAACAAATTAAATAAATTTCTCTAAAGCCCACCCCTTCTGGAGATAACTGAGTTACAGGGATACAGTATAAAGCAGCCTGCACGACACCTTCAGTTACAGATCCTTTCAATGGGTAAATGTAGGGGTTCCATTCTTTACCTAAAGTCGTTTCCATTAACAGCGATTAAATAAATTCAATAAATGGCCACTCTTTAAAGTTCAGGGAACAGTTTTTGTTTTGTTTTGTTTTGTTGTTGCTTCTTTGTGTGTCATAAGAGTGACAGAAGAAAGAGTTTACCCATATAATTATGACTGAATAATATTATACAATAGGGGTTTTGGGTAGAGATTTTAATGGGAAAAGCAGAAAAATACGGTATGAACAACTCCATTTAGAGTCATGATTTATTTCACTGATTTGGATTTTCTGCCCTTTTCTGAAAAAAAAAAATTATAAATATAGTTGAAAGCGTTTATCACCTGAGATGCACCGCTTGGAAAAGAAAACAGCAGAACGTATTTTTAAACCATAAATTTCTACCGTGTTCACCCCTCGCATAAATAAGCAGCCCCAGCCTCTGCGAGAAATATTAAAGTTCATTTAAATTGCAAATCTGACCTTATTAAAATGGCTTTCTCAAAGAGCCATAAACAAATAGAGTGTGTTAGTAATACTGCAAACAACAGAATACATTCTCAACCAGTTCTGTAATTAAAGTGGAAACACAGAATTTTCACAGTACTGAATGACTCAGAGATGGAAGAAGAAATATGTTATGACAATAACTTGAGGTGGGAAAAATGCGTCCATCTGGAGGGTCCCTTTAAAAAATGTCTCAGCATAATTACTCTTTGAAAGTCCATATAAGTTCTTATGAACAGCTTGGAAAAGTTATTATATTGTTGCTCATCGAATGTGTTTAGAATACTTTTTCCTACAGCTACCACATTCCCTCTTAATGTTGAAAGCACAGCCATTAAAGATTTACTATGTTTGGGGTAAGAATAAAAATGAACAATTAAGAATGAGCTTGTATCTGCAAATGGCTGGGAAGAGCTAATAAATTTCAGAATTAAAAGGCAAATGGGCTGGGCTGGTTACCAGGTTTATGGAAAATTCATACCTGAAGGTATATTTAAATTAGTGGATTGTCAGCAAGCAAATGGTTTTTTTTTTTAACTTAGAAAAGTAATCCAAGGTGCAGTAGGCCACACAAATCAGATGGAGTTGAGGGGAAACTTGACTTGGTTCTAGCTGAGTTTTGCAGCTGTGGATTTATGGCTAAGTGCTTCCATGCAGATCCAGGGCAAAGTGATGAGTTTAAAAATAATAATAAAATAAAATGAAGGTGCAGGATGGACCACAAACACTTAAAGCTCTCCACTGGCTTGAAATGAGATCACCACCAAAAACATGCTCACTTCTTGAAACTTCATTATGTTCTCTTTAGATGTGTTTTTTGGTTTATTCATCGATTCATTCAATAAATGTTTCTAGAATACCTACTCTGTGCCAGATACAGAGCTAGGTGCTAAGGTGTAACATGAGCAAAATAGGATTCCTGCCCTCACAAAGTTGAAGACTAATTCTGTATAATTTTTTTAAGAAGGCAGGATAAGTTTCACCCCATTTTATAAACATTTCTATCAAAAATGGTTAAAATAAGTTTTGATGCTTAAATAAGTAGTTTGCTTTTTGTCATGCCTTTAAGAGGTGATGAGGTAGTTTGTGTGTGTGTTTCAAAGGCATTTTCGTTTGTGGATATTCTCTGAAATTTTAATGATTCCAAGTCCCTTTCATATAGAGCAGTTTGTTCCTCAGACAAACTGACATCTAACCCAAAGACATACATCTTTTCACTGCATTTGCCCAGGAGCCCTTGGCAAATAGACCTGCTCCCTGAAACTTGCTATTCACCAACTTCCTACGTTGTTCCAGAATAAAGAGAGAACAATGTGAGGCCAAAATTCCAGCATCAAGTTCAAACTTTGCAGCATGCTGTCCTGAATGGACTTAGATAAGTACCTTAACCTCTCTGAACCGAAATTTCCTTATCTTAAGTGAGACAATAACTCCTACCTCCTGTGGTTGTTCAGAAGACTAAATGAGACAATGCAGGAGGAAGCTTGTATAAACCCTAGTCTATAGACGCCATTGCTGAGTCTACCTCTTTTATAAAATATCACAGTTACCACGACTACTACTACTACTCTGAAGCTACAACTATGATGATAGAAGCTAGAAGGAACCTTGATAAGGCCCAGAGAATCTTAATTTGAGCCCACTTGCATGAGCAGCCAAATATCTAAAGTCAGTGCGATTGGCAACTGTGCAAATCCACTGGAAATTCCTGGGAGATCTACAATCTGATGTACTCCATCAGAACAGAAGAATGTAGGAGAAGAAAATTTTTTCCTCTTCCCATTTTAGTTTCTCAGCTGGGGCTCTGTAATAAAAGACAGATTCATAAGAGAAAAACAAACACGTTTATTAACATATGTATTGCACATGTAACACACAAGAGTACCCAGAGATGAGTAACTCAAAGATGTGGCTTAGAATACAGCATCTTCAACAAAGAACAATAAGTTGATAGAGAAATGATAGGACACAGGAAAGTGATTTTAGGCTTCCAAGAGTGGCAAACTGTGGGAAGCTAATTATAAAGGGAACTAATGGTAGATAAAGTTAGCGAAGTTTGTTATGTAGACTCCTCTGCTGCCATCTCCAGGCTGATAAGGATCTAAAGTTGTCTCTGGTGATTAACTTTTGTCCTTCCCAGTAAAGAGAGAAAGAAGGACACCTTTGACAATTTGTATCCAGCTTTTAGGCAAATAGGGGATGGGCAGGGAGCTTTTCTTGTATCTGCTTCTCTATTGTCTTCAGCTCAAAATAATCCTTATGCCAAAGTGGCATATGTGGGTGACTTATTCTGGTTCCCTTCAAGGACAATGGCTCTCTGCACACCACCCAACTGCATGTACTCAGCTGCTGAGGTTGCAACCAGGCCACCTGGCAGGTATATCTGTTTGACACTGACGTATCTCAAGAAAAACGAAGATTTTAAAATTCCCCAGGATTTTCAGAATATTTGCCTCCGTTTGCGTGGAGTTGAGGTTTCATTGTTTGATCCCATTCAATTCAATAATACAACGTTAATTGAGCACCTTCCTTGAACCACAGTAGGGAGTTAGATTTTATTATAGGTGCCACAGGAGCCCATTGAAGAGTTAATACAAACGCATATGTACCCAGCACAGTGTGCATTCAATTATTCTTAGTTCCCATATAATAAAAGATTTGAATACAACAAGGCTACTAAAACAGAAATAGAAAATAGAAAAAGAAGTAAACCACCAGGCTAATAGAATTACTGAACTTAAGCATTTCATTTTGTTCTATACGTCATCTCAGAGGAAGGAGTATGTTTTAGTTCTTGTCATTTTTTTCTCTCTGTAACACCAGGAGAGAAAATTTCAAATGACTAATGACTACAATGGCCCCAGATTTCTCATTCAGAAAAGACCATTTTCTATGTTTGAAATGTAATGAGAAAAATATCCATCAATGCTAAGCGCTTGAGTGTGGCTATTCCCAACTAATAAATCACAAACCTCGGTCAATCTGTTGATCCCAAAGCCTGTCCCAAGGGATTGCCATGCTCCTCCCTTCTACTCTGTCCACACCTTTCCACAAAGTCTGAGGTCTCATGGGTAATTGCCACCATGGATAAAGTATGGATATGAGCAACCCCCATACCACATGCACCCTCCTCTATATTTATGGATTTATGAATATATATGTGACTCATGGTGCCATTACTACATCAAATTACTGTCAAATTATAGCCACCATCCCAATTTAACAATGTCTTTTATTATCACCCACAACTCCATCCTCTCAAGGCAACCGAGTAATGTTAAGACTCAAAGAAACTGAAAGGTAATTCACTGTTAGGTAAGCTATTTGAACAGAATTCCAAATGATCTGATTAATAGAATTAAATTTAAGGAAATTGCCTCTGGTATAGTTTGCCCAAAAGCTGCAGAAGAATATGTTAAATTGGGAAGGAAAAAGAGAGTTTTGGGAAGAAGGCAAGCCCTCACTGGGCATCAGTTATCCCAGTTAACAACCTGTTGTCTCCACTTGGTCTATGCATGTGCCCTCCCTCCTATGAATTCCAGCTCAGGAAATAAAATCAAGAGACTGGAACTGAGGGACAACAAGAAGCAAACTTGATTTAAGCTTCGATTTTCCATGTAACACAGCTTGACAACAGCAAGCTATATGACTCCTTGAGGGGATAATAAAGAATGTGATGCATTTCCCTGAAGGCTTAGAAAAAGGCTCTCCCAGCACAGTATATGGTTTTATTTTTCCTGAAGTTGTGAAGAAAGTACTCTTCCCATCCATGCCACTATTTTTCTACGACTTATGCAACGTCCTAGAAATGTCTACTAAGCAATAGCTACAAGACAAGGCTGTGGTCTAGTCTGAAAGTCGGCTGGGTGAGCAGTATTTATCACCTACTGTATGCATTGTCAGGTGCCGGGCAAGGTTGAATTTATGGAAGAAACTCGAACATTCTTCTCCCTAGAGAAGTTAAGTCACGGTGGACAAGCAGCACCTACACACATAAAAGCAGAGACCAAAAGAGATGAGCACAGAATCTGGTACTGGGGATCACACAGGTGTATGTGTAGCAGAAATAAAGGTGATCAGGACAGAAAGAAGGCCTTAGGAAAGGCATCATTGGCCCATCAAAGTCTGGGCAGGCTTAGAAGAATATGTAGTGTTCTGCTGGTGGAGTTCCAGGCACTACTTGGGAGCTTCCAACCCTTTCACTGTACAGTTGTGTCACTCAGAGTGAGATTCAGTCTTCCGGATCACAGACACCTGCTGTCTGCCTTTCCAAGAGCCTGTCTAGGACCACAACAGTCTATCTACTCAAAAATCTCAGGGTGAGCAGAAATAGGCACACTCCAACTAATGGAAATGTGTATACTGGCAAAAATTACCTGGAGGTGGAGGGTAATTTGGCAGGATGTTTTCAAAACCTCAAAAATATGCCTTTTTTGACTCAATAATTCTACATGAAAGAAATTATGCTGAGGAAAAAATAAGACTGTGCATAAAGATTTAGGTATGTCTATTTCTGCATATATAATGAAAAGTTTGAAGCAACCTAAACAACCCAGAACAGGAAACTGGTTAAGAAAATTATGCTACATTGATATGATGAGGTACTATTAGCTATTAAAACTGAAACAGATAAATATGCATTGACATGAAAAGATGTTCATGACATATTAAGCATTATACAAAATTTCATGTATAATATGATTCTAATTTTGTTTAAAAAAAAGAAGTGTGTATAATATACACACACTACACTACTATGTGTCCTTACGCATATATCTGTAATTGTAGATATGATAAAATACCAAGGTGGTTATCTCTGGAGGATGGGATTAGAGGTACATTTTTTTTTAATTATCTGCATTGTATATGACACATTTATTGCCTTAGATATTAGGAAAAAGTTGACTTTTTTATTCTTACAAAACATTAAAAAGCAAACTTTCAAGGGAAATTAATAGATGAAACAAGTCAAGGAGCCACAACAATGGGCTCACAATATGGTCTGTGGGGGCCACAGGTTGACATATGACTGTAATTCAACTCTAGGCAAAAGTGTGGAAGCAAAAAAAGAAATGCATTTTGATTCTCAATTGGTTGGCTTGGCCATTTTATCCAAGGCACCCCAAAGATGGGTCTGGAAAATAAAGGTCATGGCCACTCAAGCTCAGCAGACTGGACTGACTTCAAGTTATTGCTTGTGAATCAGATAAAGATGGGAAGCGGGCAGGGGCAGCAGGGTCCAGTCATGCGTGAAGGCAGCAGGGTGTGGCTTGAGTTTGCTGGATTTTAAGAGAGCTGGAATTTCACCACTTACTCTGTGCGGACAAACAGGGAGGAGATGACAGCAAGACCCTCTGGAACCCAGTCGGAGCCTTCTCATTGGGATGAAGCACGCGCTCTCAGAGAAGTGACACTGTTACTACACAGCTTAATAACAGTCTTTAGGCGAATGACAGAGAGCATGTTGAAACCACATTACCCACTGAATAGGGAAAAAAATAAATAAAGCTGAGTTTATTAACCGGCGGAGAAAATGATTATAAGGTAAATAAAAATGACTCAGGGAAATGGAGATGAGGTCATATTAAGGAAGAAAGAAAGATATTTCAGCCAAAGAGGGTCTAAAGAATGAGGTGGGGTAAGGATAGGCTGACAATGAAGCAGAGAGGATAGGCTGGCTCTCAACACAAAGGGAAAACTCATTCATGGTTTTCTTAATATAACAGCCGGCAAGACAGAAATAAAATAGAGGCCACTCATGCACACATTGTCGGGAAGTGCAGAAATCAGAGACCTGGCATGGCCCAGACTGGGCATATGAAGGGACAGATGCCTTTATGAGAAAGAATCTACTTGAGGGTTGGAAAAGGGCATAAAGCAGACCTTGCAGAGAAACTAAATGGCCCCTTCGAGCAGTTTGTTACATACCTGCCTGCTATGGAACTGGGGAATGTAACCCACAACCTGATAGAGAAATAAACCCCATTGAGCCCAACTGTCATCAATGCCTTGTGAGAGCTGAGGGCTTGCTTTTCTTTTATGTCTCCTCCCATATAATCTCTACTCCTACCCTGAAAGAGATTTTCTGGAGCTAAACCATGTCTCTAAAAGTCACATCAAAGACACTGGCTCCACTCTGCTGAGTGCTTATTGCTTTGGACATACAGGTGTGCAAACTCGTACTCCACACGACATATCCTCAAGCTAGCACGTTATCTAAGATTTTGTTGGTGAGAGTCATAATATTCACGGCTGAGCTGCAGTCCTTGCAACATTTATCTCCTTCGCTTGGGAGACAACTTACTTTCTGTACTTTTGCTGACACACAACTTATGAAAAACTCCCTGATCCCTTTAACAACCAGGCATTTTGCAACCTCGAGCCTTTGGGGTGATGCTACTTGTCTAAAGTACTTGTTTCCACCTTGCTAACTCATGGACTAAATTCCAGTGGCATTTCCTCTCAGGAGGTGTCTGTGCCAGCCCTTCCTTAGTCCAGGTAGGATTCCATAGCAACCTGTGATAACCAGCTTCCGTTACTAGACTGACAGCTCCTTGAAGGCATGGATCAAGTCTTTTTCCACCTTCACATCTGTCCACTAAGCCTAGAAGCTGGCACTTAGATGATGCTCAATGAATGCTTGCTAAATGAGTGAGCTACTCAACATCCAAATAGTTTCCACTTAAAGCCACCTCCTCCCTCCTTTTGTTCATATTTTGGGAAGAAGAATACAGATTTGGGAGAGAATGGCTAAGATAATATTCTCGCACTGGTGGTCTCTGATTCTTACCGAGTTGCTAGGTAGATTTCATCACAACCTCCTTGCTATCTATTCATCCGTTCAGCATACATGAAGTACTTATTGGGGACAAGGTCTATCCTTGGCACAATGGAACCCAAATGCCCTGCCTTTTAGGCATCTATAATCTAAATTTATAGCTCACAGTACTCACGCAGAGTTTAAATATTAGCTCCCATTTGTGTAACACCTGCTACTAACTCCCCTCAAGTCAAGCCTCCTTGGCTGCCCCTGGGGCCCTGCCAGCCATCATGATGATTTTGCCTCCTGGTTTCCAGTGGTTAAGCCCTGCTACCTCACCTCCATAACTTCAGGGTTCCTTCATAAATCGAGCGTCTACATAAATTACTTCCCCCTATTCCAGGGATCAACATCATTCCCTCTTCCAGATGAGTAAACTAAGACACATAGACATTACAAAACTCACTACAGGGCACATGGTTAGTGGGTATCTGAGCTGGGATCGGAACTCCCTGGAATTTATTTTCCAAAAATACCAGAATGCCATCTAACTCTGTAGGTCCTCTGTCTCTTAACCCTTTTCTTTGTGATTCCTTTTAGCCATTAAAAAACCTACAAAAAATAGTACAATAGCTGGCACAAAACAGAGTAGTTGGTGGTAAGAGCCGAGCTAGTTGCCCAGGTAATAACAGCTCTGTGTTCTGAAGTTAGAGAAATCTTTTGGAGCAAGGGATGGAGCCAGTCTCTTTCTAAACTAGTTTATGAACTCTGCCCTTGGAGTTACATTGTCAGAAGGAGAGAGGAAGGATCGCAACTTGCTTCAGAAGGAAACAGATCAATGCTGAGTCCCTGGGAAAGATGTTTGATTTGTTGCATCTTCGCAAAAGAAATGCCCTAGTGAGGACTGGTATTCTGAGATATTGAGAGACTTTCCCTGGCAAAACCCACATTACTGAAGAGCATGCTCAAATCCTTGAGTTGGCTGCCATCAAGCAAATATTTAAGAGGACAATGGAGCAAATGTGGCATTTTACCACCTCCTGGTGTGACCATAGCACTGCCAGCTAATGAACACATTTCACTCTGCTGCTTTATGTTAACTGAAGGAACAAGTGATTTGACCTACCCACTGCTGAAGCAAGACTCCAGCTGAAGAGCATGTTCAGCCATGTGCATAAACAAGGCCGTGCCCACAACTTCTATTGTGTTAATTTGGGTTCTCCAAGAAGTAGATGCCAAAATGGGATTAGACGTGCAAGAGATTTATTGGGGGAACTGCCAGTGAGAGAAAATGGAAAGAAAGCAGGTGGAACTTGGAGAGTTGTCAGACCGCAATGAAGGTCTGACTTGTTTGAAGGAGAAGGGGAAAGAAGAAAGTTTGGGTGAAGTGTCCTCAACTGCCATGCAGTCTAAGGAAGGTTCCATCAGGCTGTCTGGGAGTCCTTGAGCCAATGTTGCCCATAAGAGGAGTCCTGCGTCTTGCAGAAATGGATCTGCATCTGTGTCCCTACAGTGCTCAGTCATTGGCTGGAATAGCCCAGGGAAAGCCTGTGGAAATGACAGCTGAGGGTATCCATGGAGTCTGGGGGCCCACTATCAGCTAGACTTTATCCAGGACATCATTTATTACCTGCTCCCTTAGGCCCTTACTGTAACAGAGGGCCATGATGATGCTTTTAGTCTCTCCGTAGCAATGTCTATTCAGATCCTATGTCTAATCATCCTCATACTTCTGGTTATTCCCCTTTCCCCAGTGTACAGTCATCCAAGTAAATGGCCACAAGTCCCTTTAGGGAAGAGCTAGGGGAATCATCATGGTGCATACTTAACATGGTCAAAGAGTTCTAGATCTAAAAATTGGCTCAGACAAGGGAACTTGGCAAGGGATCATGACTTCTTATTGAGTAAACACCCTCAGCCTCCTGCTTCTCTGTTCTTCCCATTTTGTTGTTGTTGTTGTCATCATTGTTGTACATGTTAGGCTGCATCCTTGTTGGCCACTCATCTATTTTGCCCTAGGAATGCCAAGTTCCATTAACCTCTTCCACAGCTCCCTGAGGGTCAAGCCCTTATGGCTGTACCTCTGATCTTGCCATGGTTATTGTGGCCTTCTGGCTTCCACTGGATAAGCCCTGTCCCCCGACCTCTGTTACTACAGGGCTCCATCATCCCTCTGGAGATTAACAAGCCCATCTCTCCTGCCATCACCCCTGGCTTGCATAGCAACCACCACTGAACTACTGAGTGATATTGGTGCCCCTCTCACGGGCACATTCCCAACGACCTCTGTGAATGATCTTTGGACATTCCCAAGGGACACAGACCTCTGGTAGGTTGTCTGGCTTTATATAATGTATGCATTACAGCAAACCCACTACCCTCAGCCTCTTCATTCCTTCCCTTACTATCAGGGGCAGCTCAGACATTTGATTTTGCTCAGCATTGACCATCTAGGATTCTATAAGCCACCCTAATGGTGAGTTTGCTCCATCCCCTGGGGTGCTAGCAGAGTTGTTGTCTGTGTCCCTAGAAAGTGCGCCTCATCAATGAATTCTTGCTCATCTAGTCTTATATTCTGTTCCCTTTGATCAAACAGCCTCAAAACCCAATCCCTGGGATATTTCTCTGTCTCCTGCCAGTATATTCTAGCTAATTCTTGTACCCTTTGGGATATATTTCCTTTTCTCCCTAATTAGGCCCAGCATGTCCCCAGCCAGATTATGCTGAGATTTGACCCTAGTCACCAGCCCAACAGTCAGCATGTGGGGGTAGTTTTGAGGGGGGGAGACTGGTTGCCTTGTGGAAGAAGGGCCTCAGCACTGTCTTCCAGCACAGAAAAGAGCAGGCCACCTCTGCAAACTCTGTGGGTTCAGAAGGGGGGTCTACAGAGCCAACATCCTCAAGATATCCATCAAGATGTCCTCATCTCTCATTTCAGGTCCCACATTTTCCCATCAAGGACCTTGGCTGAACATTTAAACATATCTGGAGCTCTGCAGCTCTAAATATTAGATCTTCAGTTTGCTGCTCAGTTATGTCCACTCCTCCCATGCAGAAGATAAAGGACTCTTTGTAAATTACCAAGGAGGTACTCTGGCTCTCATACTTAGTCGTTAACTGCTTGTCAATGGCCTTGAATTTCTCGTGCCTCTGCAGGACATCGATGCAATTTAGCAACCAACGTTTCTGTCTTTGTAGTCTTTATTTCCCTTATATCTTTCAAATACCTGAACCATCACACCTGCAGGGGAATTTGTCTCCACCAACTGTCTTCCTAGTCACCTTTGTGAAACGTTTAGCAATTGCACCATGTATTAGTCGGCTCAGGTTGCTATGAGGAAATACCATAGACTGTGTGGCTTAAACAACAGAAATTTATTTTCTCACAGTTCTGGAGACTGGAAGTCCAAGATCAGGGTACCAGAATGGTAGGGTTCAGGTGAGAACTCTTCCTGACTTGCAGATGGCTGCCTTCTCGCTGTGTTCTCACATGGTGGAGACAATGAGCTCTCTCTCTCTTCCTCTTTTTATAAGGCCACCAATCTTATCAGATTAGGACCCTACTATTATGACCTCATTTAACTTTAATTACCTCCTAAAAGCCCTATCACCCAAAACAGTCACATTGGGGGTTAGGGATTCAACATACAAATTTTGAGGGAACACAGTTCAGTCCATAGCAGGCTACCACTTTGTGCCAAGGACCATCCATGCCCTACAATCCACTCAGAACAGCATCCTGTTTGCCCACTGGGCAATGAATGAGCCAGTCCCAGAACCCCATCTTACTGCCTATTTCCTGGAACCACTCCTGGCACCTCTCGTATTGATTTAGGTTTCCCAATAAGTAGATATCAAGGTGGGATTAGATGTGCAAGAGATTTACTGGAGAGAATGCCTGAGGAAAATGGGGAAGGAACCAAAGAAAGTGAGGAGCCATTGGACTGCAGTGCAGGTCTGGGCCCTGGGAAGGAGAGAGGGAAGGAAGAGGTTTGGAAAGGAGAAAGTTTCAATCAGGCCAACAGGGAGGCCTCAAGCCAAAGTAGCTCATCATTAATGTTCCTGCTGAACAGTCATTGACTGGAACAGCCCATGGAAAGAGAGGCTTTATATAAAGGTGGCAATGGATTCAGAGCTAAGGCCATCAGTCAACGACCTTCCCTGAAGCAGGAACTCTGAATAGCTTATTTGCATGCTCACCAAACCCATATGCTGCAAAGATTTATTAGAAAACACAGAAAGGCTCCAGGATCTAACAAGAAATCAGGGGACAATCGGAACTAAAAACTAGGCAAAGAACATACTGGTCATCATTAGAGGCACTGCTAAAAACATCTATCCCCTTGTGGTAGGCAGAATCCTGAGATGACGCCCATGACCTCAGTCCTTGTATAATCTCTTCCCTTGAGCGTACATGATACCTGTGAATATGATGAGCTATCACTCCTATGACTATGTTACATTATACAGCAAAAGGAATTCTTGCAGCTGTAATTAAAGTTACCAATCAATTCACTTTGAGTTCATCAAAGGGAGATTATCTAGGTGGCCCAGAGAGTTTTCTCCAGCTGGTAGCAGAGGAAGGAGTGAAAGTAATTGGAAGTGTGAAGCGGATTCAACTTGAGGGATCCTGCTGCCACTGCAATGAGATAAGAGGCCCTGTGATAAGGTTCATGACAAGAAACTTCAAGTGGCCTCAAGTAGGTAAGAGCAGCTGCCGCTGACAGCCGGTAAACGGGGCCTTCAGTCCTACATCACAAGGAACTGAATTCTACCAACAACCTGAATGCATTTAGAAGCAGCTTGCAGAGCCTCGGATGAGATTGCAGCCACCTGACACACCTTGAGTGTGAGATCCTGAGCAGAGAACCCAGTTGAACCACGTTGAACTGCTGACCTAAGAAACTGTGAGACAACAGATGGGTATTGTTTTAAGCCACGCTATGTGTGGTAAATTGTTATATGGTGAAAGAAAACTAATACATCCCTCTCCTCATCCCCAAAAAGCACAAATTAGTTATGTAAGTATGACAGATGGCTGGATGGATGGACGGATAGGTAGAGAGAGAGAGATGATAGATAGATTAGATAGATAGATGGAGAGAGAGAGAGAGAGAGATAAATTATACTCATCACAATGCTCTCAAAACCTTGTGTCCTCAAACAAGTTGCTTAAGCTCTCCCACAATCCAGTTTCCTCATGTGCAAAAAGCGACAGTTCATCTTGCTAACTAATCCCTATGTTTCCTTGCAATTCTAATATTACTAAGACTCTATTGTAATGACTTGCATAACTTGACAGATCCTATCTTGTTATTTTATTATTTACTAATCTCCCTTTATTCCTAACAATTTTAATAAAACTAGTGAACCTTTCTTAAGCCTTTACTTTGCACCAAGTACACGTATCATTTCATTTCCTCCTCACCAAAATGCTATAAAGTAGAAATCCTATGAAGTATAATGTAGAAATCACCCACATTCTTACAGATTTGTTTGTTTGTTCACAACATTTATTGAGCACTAACTATATGCTGAGCACTGATCTAGGCCCTGTGGATACAGTGATAAGTAAAGTTTTAAAAATTCTTGCTGTTTCCATAAAGCTTATTCTGGTAGGAGAGCTAAACAATAAATGGGTAAACAAGTAAGTGAGTAGGATAGTTTCAGATTTGATAAATGCTATGAGGGAAATAAAGTAAGGCAATGGGTGAGTGAGTTACTGAGGTAGAGGGTGGCCACCTTAGGTTGAGATCTGATTGATGAAAAAGATCCTATAACCCAAAATTCTGAGGGAAGAGCATTCTAAGCAGAAGCTACCTCAGGACAAAGGACAGAGGCCTGAAGCGGGAAAGAGCTTGGCAAAGTCACAAAAATAAGGGCCAATGTGAAAACTGAGGTTCAAATGAGCTGAGGAATTGGCCAAGTTTGCCCAGCTAGTAACTTGTAGAAGTGGGATTTGAATGCAGGTCTACCTCGTGGGTCTGGGATATTACCCACAATGCTCTTCAGCAGGGGTCAGCAAACTGCTGCCCCCAGGCCACACCCAGCCTGCCACCTGTCCTTGTATGGCCCATGAGATGAGAATGGCTTTTACATTTTAAAAATGGTTGAAAAAGTCAAAAGAAAAATAATATTGCATCACATGTAAAAACTATGTAAAATACTGTCCGTGAATAAAGTTTAGTGGTACACAGCCATACCCACCGGTTTACGAATGGTCTGTGGCTGCTTTTGCACTCCAAAAGCAGAGTAGAGTAGTTGTGACTATCTGGCCCTTCACAGAAAAAGTTTGCAGGCTCCTACTCTACAACCTCTCATCACACCACTTAGATGATAGGAAAGATGCAACAGTGAGCCACTGTGGCTCCCACCGTAAACCCCAAGTGAAGGAGATTGAGAAGCTGTGCTTTCCCACTGATAGAGCTTACAGGCAGGCAAGAGCAGCTGAAGACCTGTAAACAGTGGTTACACGCTCTTTGTTTTATTGTTAGGGTTATTTATGCTACTTTAATTGTTATTACCATATCTTCAGCCCTACAGGCATGATTAGGAGAGCAGAGAGCTAGAGAGGAAAATGCACGGGATAAAAAGAGGCATGGCCACACTTCAGAAATGGGAGCAGATGAGGCAAACTTCTTATGAGCATGGGGAAGAGAGTCAGGAAATAGAGCATTTTAAATGGATTCCTTGGAGCCCTCTAAGAGTAGCTTTGAAAGAATCACACAGACGGCAAAGAATCTTGGCCTCATTACTTGCTAGCTAGAGAGAAGCCAAATCAACTTGCTAGTCAGCACTACTGTTTTAATCACCCTAAGCCCCAATTTTCTCAACTGCAAACCCTATTAAGGGAGGGGCTCCTGCTCTCCATTCTCAAATCACCCTGTACCTCTGCAGCCTGGCACTGTTAGACCGCCGGGGCTATCCTCCTCACTAGTTCTACATGCTCACCTTATAAATCCAGCACCTTACCTAGTATCTGCTCATTGGTAGGCACTCAGTAAATATTAGCTGAATGAATAAGGGAATGTTGTGACAATCAAATTAGATGTGTGTGAAATTAGATGTATGTTAAAATCCCTAGCCCAGGACCCAATACATTCAAAAGACTCAATACATGTTAGTTTCTTTTCCTCCTCCTCTTTCATAGATGAGAGAAGCCAAATCAACTTGCCTCTCTCTTTGCTAGTTGTTGCCATTTCACAAGCTTGTCATGCTAAATACCAAAATGCCACCTGCTGAAGTTTCATAAACCCCAGAGAAAAGCACAGAGTCAAAAGCAGTTTCCTTGATAAATTACCCTGGGTGTTTCTTTCAAAAGCTGTTTGCCGATGACATAATCACGTATCAGAACAGACTCGCATCCTCGGCTACCATTCTCAGATACAATGACTTATGTCCTAGAGAAAATTGAAGAAGGAAAATGTGTGTCTTCCCTTTTTGCAATTCCTCGTGAAGAACAGACATTTTCCTTTTTTGTTGTTGTTTTTTATTTTCAACAAAAAGGATTTTGAACACAATGATCAAAAAGCTGTAACTTATGTGATGTAGTCTCACAGTAGTGGGGATGAAAGAATGAGTACAGCCACTAAAAGAGATTTCACAACATCCCCCATTTTTTATGCGAATTTCCGGACCCCCTGTAGACCACAATGAACTTCTTGAAAAGCTTCTTTTCTTTCTTCCTGTCACTTCCTTCTGAGAGACTCCCACATTTGCACAGGTGAGACTGGTGATACTTAAGCTATGTAACTTCCCCAAGCCTCCGTTTCCTCATCTGCAAAATGGGTATGACAATGCCTATATCGTGAACTGTCATAAGGAACAGATGTACTAATGAGAAATGTTTGCAAAGCGCTTAATACATTGCACTCGCTCACTAGGAGCTATTACTGTCTTTGCAAATTATATTAATGGCGTGATTAGAAGCAGTCTCATGTCCTCTAATAATAGCTGTCATTGATATGTTCTAAGCACTGTTCTAAGTGTTTTTTCCATGTTTTCATGTTATCCTTACAATAGCTATGAAACAGAAAGTTTTATAATCCCCACTTTACAGGTGAGGAAACTTGCCCAAGTTTACTCCACAGGTGAGAGGTAGAGCTGGGATTTGAACCAGGCATCTGGCTCTGGAACTAGGCCACTTGACGGCTAGTCTGGACGGCTCACCGTTGAAATACCGCTGTGGTTTTATAGTCCAGAGAGACTCGTGGAGACGCTAACAATCAACCAGGAAAGAAAAAAATTTTCTAACTGTAATAACGGGTTTCCTTTTTAAATTTTTACAGTCTTTTGCTCTGATTTCCAGAGAAGTTAGCTCCTCTCCTTGGACAATTTGGCCACGCTTCCATAAATTTTCAATAAATATTCATTTTACATAAACAGAAATAATACAAATGATTTGTGCATTACAATGTAATACAACTATGTAAAATCTAAACACTAAGAAAAGGCATAGAAAAGGAGACTGAAAGAAAATACTCCAAAATGTTGATAATAATCATCTTTTAAAAGTGATTCCCATCCTACTTTCTATCTTTCCATAATTTCCAAATTGTCTATATTTTCCTATGCATCACTTTTATGAAAGAAAAAATATTATTTCATAGAATGAATATTATACACTTTATCAGTTGATTGCACAGAAACCAGCATTTCTCTTATTATGTGAACTATACAGTGGAGGCCAATTGCGCTTGTTTAAATACTTCAAAGTTCCCTTAAACACATAAAAAATTAACACTTTCTCTTCTTTAAATTCAACAACCTATTCTCTTCCACTTCTCACATGTGCTAGTTTAAGTCTGACATTTAGAAACTGCTTAAAACCGTTTCTGTAAATGGAATTCTGCCAAAAAAATAAAAGTTTATTTCCTCTCTGGTTTTATGCTGTTGGACTGCTTCACTCTCTCTTGTCCAGGTGTTCTACAAAATTCTTGCATATGTTTATTAACCATTACCATTGTGCTAAATACTATGCAAACATCAAACTGAAAAGAGAGACAAATAAGCTATATTAAATGTCATTTGCATCAGACTTAAAGGCCAGCCAACTCACCACACTTAGAAAGCTTTAAACAGTTATTTTCTTAAATGTATCAACTATGGTGCTAGGTACTTTCTCAGACAGTTAATATTCTGAGAAGCCTGTTGTGTTAGTCACGGTTCTCCAGAGACACAGAACCAACAAGGTAGAGATAGAGATAGATAGCGATAAAGAGAAAGAGAGAGAGAGAGAGAGTGATTTTAAGGAACTGGCTCACACAATTGTGGAGGTGCAAGTCCAAACTCTACAGAGTAGGCTGGCAGGCTGGAGAACCAGAGAAGAGTTTCAGTCCAGTTCAAAGGCCATTTGCTGGCAGAATTCCTTCTTGCTCAGGGGAGATCAATCTTTGTTCTATTAAGGCATTCAACTGATTGGATGAGGCCCACCCACAGCTCAAAATCTTCCAATTTAAACGTTAATCTCAGGGCCGGCCTGGTGGTATATCGGTTAAGTTCACGTGTTCCGCTTTGGTGGCCTGGGGTTCACCGGTTTGGATCCTGGGCGCGGACCTACTCACTGCTCATCCAGCCATGCTGAGGCGGCATCCCACAGAGAAGAGCTACAACTCTACAATTATGAAATACAACTATGTACTGGGGCTTTGGGGAGAAAAAAGAAAAAAAGAGGAAGATTGGCCACAGATGTTAGTGCAGGGCCAATCTTCCTCAAAAAAAAAATAATAAAAAATAAAATAAATGTTAATCTCATCTACAAAATATCTTCATAGAACCATCCAGAATAATGTCTGACCAAATATCTAGGCACCATGGTTCAGCCAAGTTGATTCATACAATCAGCCTTCACACTTGTGTTGCCAGCCAAGGTTAAGGAACGAGCCACAAAGCATCTCCAACGCCTCTTACAAAACCCTTATACCATTGCCATTTATTAGTATTTTCAAAACCCCTGTGTAATTTGTTTTTATTTCTAGGAATAAAAAATTTTTGAATGCAAAATTTAAACATATGAAAAGAAATGTGTCAACACAAATACAGAAAAATCTCATTAATTAGATTGATTCTGCATAAGATCAGCCAGAGAAAAAAATCCTGAATTATTGGATATTCAAAGATATGCAAGCTTATTAAGTATAGCTATATATTTTATGAATTAGCAAGTCAATTTCTTTCTGCATCTGCTTTAATAATCAGATTTAAATGATCAGTAAACAACCCATCGATTATTGATATGGAAACAGATACTGAATGGACTTTCAAATAATGTGTTCTCATAATGTGTATCATGCAGCCTAGTTTTTGTTATTAATGAATGTAATTTTTCAAGCATATGACTGATTTAAAGTAGATTCTACATTAGTGATGTCCAAATTATTAATGTTCTTCTAAGTAGGGGAAAGGCAGGATTTGTCTAACAATTTCACTGGGCATATGGACATATTTTCTTTTTTTAAGACACAGTACTTTCCGTTGGTGCAATTCCAGAGACGAAAACAGAAAACATCCCTTGTCTTCCACGGTGACGGATGCTCCTTTTAAGGTGAGCAATAGAATTCTTGAGGGGAGGAATATTTCAGAAGGACGTATAAGCAAAGTAGACCTTTGAAGAGCTGATTAACACCTGCTGGATCAGAGTCTGAGTCTTGTGTAAGGCCAAGCTGAGGAACAATTTGCAGGTTGATTCAAGTGCAAAACTGTTTCATGAGAGGCTCAAGAGGGACAGAACAAATTCGGGCAGTTCATCAAATGGGAAGTGAAGAGTTATTCTAACAATAAAACTAGATTGAATGGAGTCTCCTTCCAAGGAAGGTTTTTTCCTAAAATTCCAAAGTTCCTTCACAAACATGACTTTGTTCATGTGTAGTTTGAGGTCTCCCCTTTTTATTAGCACAGAGATAGTCAAAGAAAAATGAAAAATTCTTTGAAATCTTTTACATTTTACTACAAGACGTGTCCAGTCTTACTTCTCTACATCACCACGCTTCATGGTTTTTGTTGATAGCCAATTGCTGTCCACTCAAGACTCTGTTTTTTAAAAAGCTGCAAATAAATAACATACAACATAATCACTAGAGTTAGCAACACTCTTCTTGATTTCAGCTTATCTCATTCTTCATCCCTTTTGCCTTGAACTATATTGATTGGTGATTAAACTCACATCCTCCCCGTAATGTATTGGCAAAGGACCGAGACTCCATTTCCTATGGAAAACTGCTGGATAACAAGGGAGTTTGATCGGAAGCCCTCTGCAATGATTCTGCCTCTGGCTGGGGCTCAGAACTGAACAGCTTTGACTATATTGCCCAGATGTTTATATTTGTTCAGAAAGGCCCCCAAAATTCAGGAGCAGGTGCTTCCTGGGCATCCCCCTGAGGAAATGAGCAGAAAGTAGGCTGAGGGGCCAGGAAAACCTTGGTCCAAACACTTGCTTGGCGTTGAGCAGGTTAGGTTACTTGGCAAATCAGAGCCTCAGTTTCATCACTAGTAAAATGGGGATAATTCCACATGACCTGCAGACATAACTAGAGATAAGGTAAACATAAATGGCTGAGCACAGTGCCTGCCCAATAGTAGGCACTCCATTAATGTTGGCTTCTCCATATTAGAAAAGAAAAAAAGATTGACTGTAGAATCCAGGTAGTTTGAGAGAATGGCTGTAGGAAGAGACACCCAAAAGAAAATCAATAATTTATTTCTCATTATTGATGCAGCTTGTTTTTAATAAGAAGTTTAACACACGCACTTTTGCTTTTAATAAAGAAAAGAAAGACAGAGATTCAAACTAGCTGCCTGTGAATTCAGCTCAGCTCAGCTCAGCTCAGTCCCTGAAGGCCGTGCTGACTCAGAAAGGCCTGGGCACCTCAGGGTCTCTCTGTACAAGGAGCAGAGAGACAGAGGCACATGTTGTCCTAGGTAAGGGCCAGAGTGGTCTTGGAAAGACCTTGCTAATACCGGCTGCCAGTGACAATGCTCTTCCTACTTTTTTCCAGTGCACCCCCCTCTCTGCTTACCTTCCTTCACCCCACAGATGACTGCTAACAATCCTGGGCAACTTATTTTCATGTCATATTAAAAGCCTTCCACCCAAAGGGCTAGGAACATCAAAGATCATCCAAACTTGGGCCGTTGCTGATTGTCGGGACACATCTGCCCACCTACTTTCAACATCAGAGCTAAAAGAATCATCTGGCAAAGGAAACCCTGAGAGAAAAGTGCCTTGCATGCTCTCTATTGCTGGATTGTTTGTGCAGAGGCGGATGCTGAAATTTGTTTGATGTATTTATGGCACCTACTCTGTATGAGACCTTCAAAGAATGCGATGACCACATGCCACAAGGCTTCCTCAGAAATGCACTGTGGACCCAATAAATACATACACAATTTGACATTTCTTTGACATTTATTGGCTTCCCAGAGGCTTATGGTATATGAAAGACAGGCCACTTGAATTTTAAACAGTATCCTACTGACATAGTTTGGGTTATTGTTTAAAAATACTTTTATCTATTCACCGTCTTCCCAAGACAAGTAAAATAAAGAAAAAAGGCATTGAGGAACTACACACACGGATATTGGCAGCTGCTTGAAGGTGGATGGAGACAGACCCATTTCTTCCCCGAGAGATGCAGAAGCAGTGCTGCAGAAGATGATCCCTCCTCTAGGAGTCTGACCTCCCATCTTGTAAGAAAAACCCATTGCTCTAAAGGTTTAGTGGCATCCAGTTTGTTTGGGGTGAATTTAACAAACTGCATTAGCCAGTACATAGAGGTTCTCCTTTGACATAGGTGACGATAGTGCTCTGAATGACTAACATTACTTCAGGGCACAGAGTCAAGTCAAAGTTTTCCATTGGAACCACCTGCACCGAGAGTTAACATAAAATCCCCAAGGAGAAGCACCAGGCCAAGGCATTGACATGCTCCCTTCTGGCATCTTGCACCAATATGCTACGACCCATCGAGGAAGCCGTATCTCATCTTCAAATGGCTCAGCTTTCTACTGCAGCGCTTAACAAATGCTATTTGTAATTGTAACCAGATTGTCCCCCCAAACACACCACAGAATCTAGTCATAAAGGTAATGTTCTTCTGTAAAACAATGGTTTCATAAAATGATCAGAGCCTGGCCCAGTGTCCTAAACACTTACCTACCCCCTTAAAGTGTTGGATTAGATTAAAGTGCCATGGGGACACAACTGATGTAATGTTTCAAAATCATAAATGCAGGGGGAGGGATGTTAAAGCTGGATAATGGAGAGAATGGAATAATGCAATAAAAGCTGGCTCAAACGCTGAGTCTGTGATACTTGATTTATTGTTTTAATATAATGCTCTACAGGCCAGGCTTGAATATACAGCAGTATTTTATTTATCAGATAGTCGTGATCCCAACAATGGGTGTTTAACAATGGCTTTATACTGGAGCTGGTGGTACACACAAATGAAGCTGGATTCAGGATGCTCCCCGAGAAAGGTAACAGAGCAGCAGTGAGACGTTGAGACGCTGTGTTTTAGGGGTAACTGAGAGCCCCATTGAGAAACACAATTCCTTACCTCCAGCATGGCTCTGCAGCTGTAAGAACTGCCCAAGCCCTGCAAAGCTCAGCAAATTGGACACAAGACTAAGACACTGGAGAACAACCACAACCCACAGGACCGGCCTTGAACTTACAGTTCTGGGTCCTCCATGAAGCTAGCAGTGGGGAGCATACACCAGCAGGGGAAGAGGGCCACAGGGAGGCAGGGAGAAAGCAGCACCCCCATGTTCCCTGTCTCCCTGATGGCCCAGCTCTACCCTCTTGGAATGTGCCTTCCTTCTGGGGAGCTTTTCAAGTTGTCCTCATTTGAGAGATGGAGAATTAGGCTTGGGACATTAACCAACATTCTTCTTTTTTAAAAAAATCAAAACCTACCACCCACGAGCTATTTCCAACAGTTCATTGTCAGTCTGCCCAATGAAGGGGTCCTTTATTGCTTCCTCAGCAACATGGCACAGTGGCTAAGAGAAGCTCTGGGTCCAAACCCTGTTCAACTTCCTACTAGTCTGGTGACCTCATACTGATTACTAGAAACTCTCCAAGCCTTACCTTCTTCATCTTTACAATGGGAATAAGAATATCACCCACCTCAAGGATGGTAAAATAAAATACAATATATAACCAGTAATGTTATACAAGAGTGGTTCAAGTATTATAATCAAAACTCAACACTTCCCTTTAAATTTTTTTTAGTGGGGGAAGTTTACTCTTTGCACTTGGTGGAAGTCTGTCTGAAGCACAGCCTACAACACGTGGGCCTTAGATCATAAAATGTCATCCAATCATGTCTCAAATACAGTCTCAGTTCAGAAATTAGAAGGTCCAGTTCCAGACAATAATCACATTTGACTTGTCTTCAAATCTTCTCCCCTCCCCAAGCCAGTGTCCATTCCACAAAGAACACGGTCCCTCTACAAGGTCCTCTTGGGCAGTCTCCTTTTAAATGACCCCAGATTCAACATTCTGACCAGTCAGCACCTCGGGCCCACCATTCATGTACCTTTGACCCATCTCCTGATGTCCTTCTCCCTCGCCTGTCCCTCTCCTCCCTCCTGCCCACTCTCCCATCTCAGTCTCAGTCTCAATATCCCCCCAAAATGCCAACACAAACAACCCATTCGCTGAGTGGTCTCATTGGAGCCTCTCGTGGGGGACAGGAGGGAAGAATTTAGCATCAGCTGTCTGCAAAAAATTCTCTTCACAAATCCACTGTTTCTACAATTCTATATCTTGCTGGTGAGTTTTCATGCTATCCAACCCCTGCTCCTTTGAAAATATGCATTCCATCTGGCATCTCACTTTGGAATTTCATATCTATAGTATCCTGGTGCATCTGTTGAAATTTCCAGTTTACTTCCTATCACGTGTGCAGAGTGGTTAACACATGCCTGGCATACAGTAAGTACTTAATAAATGTATCTGTTTATGGTAATCATGCAAATCAAAAATTACAGCACTTAGGAGAGTGACGTCAGCGTCATGGCTGAGTGAGCTTTCCCGTAAAGTCTTCCCCCAATGAGATACAACAAAAGGAACAGTCACAGACCAACAACAGACTCCTAGACAGCAAAAACGAAGATCAGAAAGATCCACACTGCCTCACATCTGAGAGTGGATGTGCTGGGGCCCCTAGAGGAAGTGGGGAGAGGTAAGGAGAAATCCTCTCCCTCCCCATCAGATCAGCAATCTAGGTCCAGGCAGCTCCCAGAGATGGGGGAGGGGTGGCCCTCTGCAGGGAAACTGTAGCTCTTCTGGTTCTCTCAGCCAGTGGGAAACTCCCACACAGAGGACTCAGGACTGCTGCAGGGGTGCCATCAACATCTGAGCACCCCAGGAGAGTGGATAACGAGGGGCAAGCGAGAAGCCCCCCTTGCCAGGGACCCAGAGGGCAAAAGAGAGAGCCCTCCCCCTCCCCGCATGCCCGACACTGAAGCTCAGCTGACCAGACTAGACCAAGCAGCTGGCCAATTGCAGTGAGCAGCCGGGGCAGAGCACAGGGGCCTCAGATTACACAGCCCTTAACCTCCACACGGCGGTGGCAGGTGGAAATTGCAACCAGATATTTCTAGGATGAAGAAAAACAAAGCAAATACAGAAACCACAATGCAAAAGTACATGAAATCACCAGACCAGAAGGAAAATGACAAGTACCCAGAAACCAACCCTGAAGGCACAGAAATCCATAACCTAAACAACAGAGATTTCAAAATAGCTATCATAAAAAAACTCAACAAAATACAAGGTAACACAGACAAACAATTCAATGAGATAAGGAGTTTCTTCACAAAAGAGATTGAAATCATAAAGAAAAACCAATCAGTACTAAGGAAGATGAAGAACACAATGGAGGAGACAAAGGAGAATCTGGAATCTTTAAAGAACAGAGCAGACAACATGAAGGAAAGAATTAGTATTATAGAGGATAGGAATATAGATATGCTCCAGATGGAAGAGGAGAGAGAATGAAGACTTAAAATAAATGAAGAAAATCTCCAAGAAATAGCTGACTCTATTAGGAAATGTAACATAAGAATTATAGGTATTCCTGAGGGAGAAGAGAGGGAAAGAGGAACAGAGAGCCTATTCAAGGAAATAATAGCTGAGAACTTCCCAAATCTGGGGAAGGAGCAGGAAATACTAGTAAGTGAAGCCAATAGGTTGCCTAAATATGTCAACAGGCAAAGGCGTGCTCCATGACATATAGTGGTAAGGCTGGCTAAAGTCAGTGACAAAGAAACAATATTAAGGGCAGCTAGACAAAAACAAAAAATAACGTACAAAGGAACTCCCATCAGGCTCTCAGTGGATTTCTCAACAGAAACCTTACAGGCTAGAAGAGACTGGAATGATATATTCAAAATACTGAAAGACAAAAACTTTCAGCCAAGAATACTCTATCCAGCAAAAATATCCTTCAAATATGACAGAGCAATAGTAACTTTCCCAGATAAACAAAAGCTAAGGGAGTTCATGGCCATGAGACCCCCACTACAAGAAATACTCAAGAAGGCCCTCAGGCCTGAAAAAAAGAAGAGAAAAGGAATATAAAGCTTGCAGCAAGGAGAAAAATAGGAAGACAAAATCAGAAAAGTAGTAGATCTTTACAGGAATAGGTTGTCAACCAATTAAATACCAAAATCAAAGATGAAATGAAGGAAATCACCAAAAATAAATATAACCTCATCACTGTAAACACACACCCACAACACGAGATAGAATAAGGTATAACAAGAACGACTTAGAAGGGGAAGAGGAAAGTGATTTAATTGACTTAGTATAAGGAAATAAGAGGCCATCAGATAATGGACTATCTCATACACAAGATTTTTTATACAAACCTCAAGGTAACCACTAAACAAATAATCAAAATAAAATCACATATGATAAACAAAGAGAAAACTAGAAGAGTCATAAGACAGAACAACCAAACTGAATTGGCAGTCCAAAACAAATGGGACAAGAAACAAAGGAAATGCAAAAGAACTGGAAAATAAGTGACAAAACAGCAACATTAAGCCCTCATATATCAATAATTACCCTAAATGTAAATGGATTGAACTCTCCAATCATAAGCCACAGAGTGGCAGGATGGATTAAAAAGCAAGACCCAACAATATGCTGCCTACAGGATACACATCTCAGCTCTAAAGACAAGCACAGACTCACAGTGAACGGATGGAAGACAATGCTCCAAGCAAATGGCAAACAAAGCAGGTATTGTCATACTTATATCAGACAAAGTAGACTTCAAGATAAAACAGGTTAAGAGAGACAAAGAAGGGCAATATATAATGATAAAAGGGACACTCCACCAAGAAGACATATTAATTATAAATATATATGCACCCAACATAGGAGCACCAAAGTACATAAAGCAACTATTAACAAACCTAAAAGGAGACATAAACAACAACACAATAATAGTAAGGGATCTTAATACCCCACTTATACCAATGGATAGATCATCCAGACAAAAAGTCAATGAACAGTGGACTTAAATGAAAAACTGGACGAGATGGACCTACTAGACATATACAGAGCACTCCATCCAAAAACAGCTGACTATACATTCTTCTCAAGTGCGCATGGAACATTCTCAAGGATAGACCATATGTTGGGAAACAAAGCAAGCCTCAATCAATTTAAGAAGATTGAAATCATAACAAGCATCTTTTCAGACCATAATGCTATGAAACTGGAAATCCACCACAAGAAAAAAACTGGGAAAGTGACAAAAATGCAGAGATTAAACAACATGCTACTGAACAACCAATGGATCATTGATGAAATTAAAGGAGAAATCAAAAACTATCTGGAAAATGAAAATATGCCATACCAAATCATATGGGTTGCAGCAAAAGCAGTCCTGAGAGGGAAACTCATAGCAATACAAGCCCACCTTAACAAACAAGAAAAAGCCCAAATAAGCAACCTTAAATTACACCTAACAGAACTAGAAAAAGAAGAACAAACAAAGCCCAAAGTCGGCAGAAGGAGAGAAATGATAAAAATCAGAGCAGAAATAAATGAAATTTAGACCAAAAAAACAGCAGAAAGGATTAATGAAACAAAGAGTTGGTTCTTTGAGAAGATAAACAAAATTGACAAACCCTTAGCCAGACTTACTAAGAACAAAAGAGAAAAGGCTCAAATAAATAAAATTAGAAATGAAAGAGGAGAAATTACAATGGATCCCATGGAAATACAAAGGATTATAAGAGAATATTGTGAGAAATTATATGCCAACAAATTGGACAATCTAGAAGAAATGGATAAATTCTTAGATTCATACAACCTCCCAAAACTGAACCAAGAAGAAATGGAGAATCTGAAAAGACCAATCACAAGTAAAGAGATTGAAATAGTAATCAAAAATCTCCCCAAAAATAAAAATGCAGGACCAGATGGCTTCTCCAGTGAATTTTACCAAACATTCAAAGAAGATTTAATACCCATCCTTCTCAAACTATTCCAAAAAATAGAGGAAGATGGAACACTTCCTAACTCATTCTAAGAGGCCAACATTACCCTGATACCAAAGCCAGGCAAAGACAATACAAAGAACGAAAATTACAGGCCAATATTGCTGATGAACATAGATGCAAAAATCCTCAACAAAATATTGGCAAACTGAATACAGCAATACATTAAAAAGATCATACACCATGATCAAGTGGGATTTATACCAGGGACTCAAGGATGGTTCAACATCCACAAATCAATCAACGTGATACACCACATCAACAAAACAAAGAATAAAAACCACATGGTCATCTCAATGGATGCAGAGAAGGCATTTGATAAGATACAACATCCATGTACGATAAAAACTCTCAACAAAATGGGTATAGAAGGAAAGTACCTCAACATAATAAAGGCTATTTATGACAAACCACAGCCAACATCATACTTAACGGGGGAAGGCTGAAAGCCATTCCTCTGAGAATAGGAATGAGACAAGGCTGCCTACTCTCACCACTCTTATTCAACATAGAACTGGAGGTTTTGGCCAGAGCAGTTAGGCAAGAAAAAGGAATAAAAGGAATCCAAATAGGCAGTGAAGAAGTGAAACTATTTACAGACAACATGATTTTATATATAGAAAACCCTAAAGAATCCATCGGAAAACTATTAGCAATAATCAACAACTACAGCAAAGTCACAGGGTACAAAATCAATCTACAAAAGTCAGTTGCATTTCTGTATGCTAATAACAAACTAACAGAAAGAGAGCTCAGAAAGATAATACTATTTATAATTGCATCAAAAAGAATAAAACATCTAGGAATAAATCTTGTCAAGGAGGTGAAAGACCTATACAATGAAAACTACAAGACATTATTGAAAGAAATCGATGATGACATAAAGAAATGGAAAGACATCTCATGCACATGGATTGGAAGAATAAACATAGTTAAAATGTCTATATTACCTAAAGCAATCTACAGATTCAATGCAATCCCAATCAGAATCCCAGTGACATTCTTCATGGAAATAGAAAAAAGAATACTAAAATTCATATGGGGCAACAAAAGACCCCGAATAGCTAAAGCAATCCTAAGAAAAAAGAACAAAGCTGGAGGCATCACAATCCCTGACTTCAAAACAAACTACAAAGCAATAGTAATCAAAACAGCATAGTACCGCTACCATGGTACAAAAACAGACACACAGATCAATGAAACAGAATTGAAAGCCCAGATATAAAACCACACATGTACAGACAGCTAATTTACAACAAAGGAGCTAAGAACATACAATGGAGAAAGGAAAGTCTCTTCAATAAATGGTGTTGGGAAAACTGGACAGCCACATGCAAAAGAATGAAAGTGGACCATCTGCTATCGCCATTTGCAAAAATTAACTCAAAATGGGTCAAAGACCTGAAGGTGAGACCTGAAACTATAAAACTCATAGAAAAAAATATAGGCAACACACCATTTGACATTGGTCATAAAGGAATCTTTTCGGATGACATGCCTACTCAGACTAGGGAAAGTAAAGAAAAAATAAGCAAGTGGGACTTTATCAGATTAAAGAGCTTCTACAAGACAAATGAAACCAGGATCAAGATGAACAGACAACCCTGGGAGAAAATATTTGCAAAACATATATCTGACAAGGGGTTAATCTCCATAATATATAAAGAACTCACACAACTGAACAACAAAAAAACAAACAACTCGGTCAAAACACGGGCAGAGGAAATGAACAGACACTTCTCCAAAGAAGATATACAGATGGCCAATACGCACATGAAAAGATGTTCATCACTAATCATCAGGGAAATGCAAATCAAAACAACACTAAGATATCACCTCTTGCCCACTAGAATGGCTATAATCACCAAGACAAAAAACAACAAATGTTGGAGAGGATGTGGAGAAACAGGAACCCTCATACACAGCTGGTGGGAATGCAAACTGGTGCAGCCTCTATGGAAAACAGTATGGAGATTCCTCAAAGAACTAAAAACAGAAATACCCTATGATCCAGCTATCCCACTACGGGGAATCTATCCAACGAACCTGAAATCAACAATCCAAAGAGGCTTATGCACCCCTATGTTCATTGCAGCATTATTAACTATAGCCAAGAAGTGGAAGCAACCCAAGTGTCCCTCAACTGATGATTGGATCAAGAAGATGTGGTATATATATATACAATGGAATACTACTCAGCCATAAAAAAAGACAAAATCGTCCCATTTAGAACAATATGGATGGTCCTGGAAGGTATTATGTCAAGTGAAATAAGCCAGAAAGAGAAAGACAAACACTGTATGATCTCCCTTATATGTGGAATATAAACCAACACATGGACAGAGAAAACTGTATTGTGGTTACCAGGGGCAATGGGGGTAGGTAGGGAATGGGCACAAGGGGTGAAGGGAGACATATATATGGTGATGGACAAATAAAAATGTACAAACCAAAATTTCACAATGTTATAAACTATTAAAACATCCATAAAAAAAAGAATAAAAAAAATTACAGCACTTAGAAAGCACAATAGGGCCGGCCCCATGACTTAGCGGTTAAGTGCGTGCACTCCACTACTGGCGGCCCAGATTCGGATCCCAGGCGCGCACCAATGCACTGCTTGTCCGGCCATGCTGAGGCCACGTCCCACATACAGCAACTAGAAGGATGTGCAACTATGACATACAACTATCTACTGGGGTTTTGGGGAAAAAAAAAAAGGAGGAGGATTGGCAATAGATGTTAGCTCAGAGCCGGTCTTCCTCAGCAAATAAAAAGAGAAGGATTAGCACGGATGTTAGCTCAGGGCTGATCTTCCTCACACACAAAAAAAAGAAAGCACATGGGCCGGCCCTGTGGCTTGGTGGTTAAGTGCGCGCGCTGCAATGCTGGCGGCCCGGGTTCGGATCCCGGGTGCGCATCGAGGCACCACTTCTCCGTCCATCCTGAGGCCGAGTCCCACATGCCGCAACTAGAGGGATGTGCAGCTATGACATACAACTATCTGCTGGGGCTTTGGGGGGAAAAAATAAAATAAATAAAATCTTTAAAAAAAAAAAAAAAAGAAAGCACAATAACGTTAAGTTTGAAACACTGATCAGGGCAGGTCTTCCCATCACACTTAGCATAAAACCTTTCCCATCAGTCACCCTCCAGCCCCTGCCCATCTCTCAAACGTCAGCTCCCACCACTCACCTCGCCGTGAATTTCCTCCAGCCACACTGGGCTTTCCATGTTCTTGTTTCGTCTATTTCCTGAGCTTTTCCCATCTCAGGGCCTCTGCCCTCCTGCTCCAATTGCCTAAATACCTCTCCCAGACCTCTGCCCTCACTCAGGTCCCAGCCCAAAGAGGCTACCCTGACCACCCAATTGGCATAGATTTGTCTTCCCCTCCCCAATCTCAGGCACAAATGAGTCCATTCTTATGAAACATTTTCTTCTTAGCATTAAACACTATCTGAAGCCATTGTCTTAACTTTTCTATTTGCTGAATGGGCTGAATGTGTGTGTTTCCCCAAAATTTATATGTTGAAGTCCTAACCCCCCATGTGATGTTATTTGGAGGTGGACCTTTGGGAGGGAATTAGATTTAGATGAGCTCATGAGGGCCGGGCCCCTATGATGGGATTAGTGCCTTTTTACGAAGAGGAAGAGACCACAGCCATGCCTTCTCTCTACCTCGTGAGCACACAGAAGAGAAGGCAGCCATTTGCAAGCCCGGAAGAGGGCTCTAGCCAGAACCCAACCATGCTGGCACCCTGACCTTGGACTTCTAGCCTTTAGAAATGTGAGAAATAGCTGTCTGTTGTTTAAGCCACCCAGTCCATGGTATTTTGTTATAGCAGCCCAAGCTAACTAAGCTTATCATCTGTCTCTTTTCCTCCCTCAAATAATGAGTGCCTCCCTTAAAATTTCCATCTAAAGAAAAACATCTCCTTCTTTCCAAATGCATGGCAATCTCCCAAGCCCATTAAATATAATAAGGGGTAATAATAACCATTAACATGCAGTGAGTACTTATGTGGGAGGCAAAATGGCCTTATGGGTATCAACCCATTGAATACAACAACGCTGTAAGGTGGGTACCATTATTATAGTCATTTTCTCCTGAGGAAACTAAGGCACAGAGAGATTAAGTAAACTTGGCCAGGGTTACACAGTAGCTGGTGGCGTCAGAATTTGAACAGAGACCAGACCATCTGGCCCCAGAGCCTGGATTATTATCCCCCATGCAGTGCGCCATTTTGTCCTTCCCACCACCTCTGCAAGCAGAGTGGAGGTCTACCAAGAGGAAATGGGCATGATCACCTCGCACCACTCCACCCTCTCTCTGCTTTTACAAATTCTCAGCACGGCTACAGATTTAAGACAGAATTTTTACACAAATGCACAGAGTAGTCATAAATCTATAGATTTAAGACTAAATTTTTACCATGCAAATTCTTTTTAGCTTAATCATCAGTTTATAATGTTTCTCTCAAACCTCTCTACCAACATCTGGTTGGCACTAACTTACATGCTTGACTACGAAATCTGTTAATTGCTCACTTAAGGTGTCACCCACATGCATGTTGCTCACCCACGAGATGAGTTCACACTCTGGCTTCCAGAGCTATAAGAGAATAAACCAAGTCACTGAGTTTGCAGTCATTTATTATAGCAGCAAGAGGAAGCTAATACAGACCAGCACACAGTTGTGATGACTATTGACATAACAGTTCTCCAACACTGCACCTGTGAAATGCTGATGCCTCATAACTCAGCTAGTCAATAGCTGAATAATGAATAAAGTTATTATAGGAAAAAATAATAATAGTTATTAGTTTTTGAAAACATAGTACCATTGTCTTAGTCCATTTGGGATGCTATACCAAAATACCATTAGATAGCTTATAAACAACAGAAATTTATTGCTCACAGTTCTGGAGGCTGGAAAGTCCAAGATCAATGTGCCAGCATGGCTGCCTTCTGGTAAAGTCTCCTTTTCTGGTTCATAGCCAGCTCCTTATCACTGTCTCCTCACATGGTGGAAGGGGCTAAGGATCTCTCTGGAACGTCCTTTATAAAGGCACTAATGTCATTCATGAGGGCTCCACCCTCATGACTTAACCACCTTCCAAAGGCCCCACCTACTAAAACCATCACCTTTAGGGGTCAGGATTTCATCATATGAATTTTGAGGGGACACATTCAGACCATAGCAGCCACTAAGCTTTCCCCTGTAAAATTTCATTAAATTTAATCCTCACCACAATCCCCTTTCTAAAGATGAGCAAACAGGTTTGACCAAAGTCATAAAGTTAATTAAGTAGCCAGACAGGAATTCAATCCCAGTCTGAGTCCAAAAATAATTACATTGAATTTAACATATAAAAATATGCGAAACTTAAGTTTTCTCTCAGTAGCTTTTCTTATACTTTTGGGGTCTGCTATCATTTGTCTGCTGGCATGTGCTGGCAAAGGGCCACACAAAAGAACTAGGAAGAACCAATATTAACAGCAAAACTCAGAATCATCAACACCTAAGATCAAATCGCTTCTTTAAAAACACTATGTATTTGGACTTGAAATTGTAATTTTATCTTGTTTTATGAAACGTACCATTGACTTATGTATTGGAAATTCACATTTCCAAGCATTGTAAACTTGAAACAATTGATTACAGAGGGCCTTTTGAGATTGCCATTTATACAGAAGTACCTGTTATTATTATCAGGTGCCAGGTCACAATAAGAATTCAATTCTCACGACTACACTATAAGGCTGGTCATTTATTTTTCCCATTTTACAAATAGGGAAACTAAGACTTGGAGAGTTTAAATAATTTGGCTAAAGTCACCAGCTTATGAGCATCTAAGTCAGGGTTGGAACCAATGGCAGTCTGATTCCAAAATCCCCACTCTTTTCTCCACCCACTGAGAGGAGAGAAAACTATCAAACTCTATCCACCTTCTCCCCCCAAAAAATATCATCCAGAACATTCCACCCCATCCTCAGTCTTCTACGACTCATTTCAGGGGTAGCATAACAACTAGCTCTGGGGAGAGATTTGGAGGAAAGGCCAGTGGCAAAGTGAGAGAAATGCTTAGTTCATTGTTCTGTAGTGTTCTGCAAAGAACATGGCGACTTCTCAGATACCCTGAGCTAGAAAAGTGTTCATTTTATGGCCCAGTCTGTTTGCTTGTGACCTCAACCCGCTCCTCTGATCTCACCTACGGGGTCACGGAGAACAAGCCTACTCCCCGTCCAACAAATGGGCCTTTCACATCTCCCTAAGTTTTTGTTTGTTTCTGAGCTAAGTATATTCCTCCTGGTCAATCACCTTTGATGAGACAAGGTTTCTGTGCTAGGTTCTGCCGAAATTGGAGATGACTCCCTAAGTGGCTGTGGCCTTGATTTCAGTTCTGTCATCTCAGCAAGATGGGCACCTCAGGATATGGAGAGACAGAGACTGGTCAGGGCTTTTGTTTCTGTTTTTATTTTCCATTAGTTACTATTCAAGACAGTGCAATGCAATGTTTAGCTCTTCCAGGCGCTGCTTCCAGTCCTTGGTCAAGGGAGTGATGACTTGAATGAAGGGCAGTCGAGGCCCCCTAAGCTGGCACTCTTCACTTACACACAGAGAGCGACGGGCGTGACCAAGGAATTGCTCCAGTGGGGTGGGGGAGGGTCCCCTTTTATTTCCTCCCCTGGGCAGAAACGTTCCTACCTCATTGAAGGCATTAAGGGGAGGTCCCTCTCCATCTCCACAGAAGTAAGCAAGCATAATTTCTGGGTAAGGAGCTACTTGCCACAGGAAGGCCATAAACATCCCATGGGCAAAGGGTCCTGAGCACATGGACAATGGCCACACATGGTTAAGCCAATTTGTTCTCACAAAACAGAAAAAGTTACTCCTCTCAGGAGACCCTCAGTGAGGTCTTCAGGCCCCCCGAGGGGAATGTGACCCATCATTTCCTGTAGCAGTTTCCATTTTTACCATCTTGGTTCTCTTCTAGATAATTCTTTTCATTTAGGATGGCCTAATTGATAAAATAATAAAATGGAAGTATTCAGGAAAATAAATGACTTATGGCGCATTCTTCTCTAACAAAGATGGCACAGCAGAAAGACCTCGCCAGCCCCCTCCCAAGCAAAATCCCCTAAAAGAGATTTGTGCTAAAAGAAAAGAGCATAGACTTGATCTGGATTTTACCCAAAAACAACCTATTTAAACACATACTGACCCAGGATGAAGAGTAACACCTTGCCAGCCAGATGCAAGGCTCCTGACAAGAAACCTCTGACTTTCTGACTGTGGGCTTTGGGCCCAGCGTCCTCATGGACCGCGGTTCCATTACCATTCCTGACCAGGATGTGGCAGCTCTCTGGTCTAGTGGGCCGGGAGAATCAGGAATCCAGGGTTCAAGTCCTGCCTCTGCTTATTTTCAATCTGGGATTTTGCACAAACCCCTTACCCTTCTGACCTTTAATTACCTCATCCGTGGAATCATTATTACTTCTCACCATGATACTTACCTCCCAGTGCCGTGAGAAATAATGAGGAAACCTCTACATCACAAGCCTAACTCATAGGATGTGATCAAGGAGCAGCTTCAGTTCTCTCTCTCACGGGCCCTGTCGGTTCATTCCACAGGACTGGCTTTTTCTTGCCCCTGTATCAGATTTAGGGCAAGTCTCAGGATTCTTCTGAAGTAATCAAAGTAGTCTTGGTTGGGTAATTCATGTCTTTGGGTCCAAAGGAATAAATAAAATCTCCACTTCTTTGTCCGCACTCACAGCCTCTCCACGTTCACAGCCAGCCTGAGCAGGCTGCCTGCCTGGGAGAAGATGGTGTTTGACTTCTCTTTCCCCACATTCATGCCTTGCACATTCATCTCTTCTCCTTAAACTTGTTAATCCCGGTTACTGAGCCTTCTGGATCAAAGCGTAAGGGAGGGAGAGAAGAAAAGGGGTCTCGTCTTGGGATGACCTAGCGTGGGCTCCTCACCTTGTCTCCTGGGGATCTTCCCTGAGTCTCTGAAACAAGCCTTCCTTCACCCCACAGAGGGGCGTTTCTCTCCTGTACTTTTGTGACTTGGGCAAACGCTTCTCTTCCAACTAACACTTATAGATTCTTCTTCAGCCCCTGGAAATCCAGACCTCTGCCCTCTCCCTGGTGGGAGAAACCGCGCCCCTGGGGCGGCCATCTTGGATAGGATCTCACAAGCATGATCACAAGCACAGCCCTCGTCTGCTCCACAGACCCACTTCCTCCACCTAGAGAAACGCTGGCAGTGCAGCCCTCCCCAGGTCAGCAGCAATCTCTCCTTCACTCTATTCTCTCAGCAACTAGCCAGTCTCTCACATTCTGGATTTTGGAGGTGAGTCATGCTCCAGTCTGTGGTGTCCACCAAATGACCAGAGACACGTATTAAGTCCTCTGGGTAGATTCCTTACAGCCTCTCTCTCTGGACCTGAGGTGAAGCAGCCCACCCTTCTCCCTTTTGTCCATCTCTCCAACATTTTCCAGGCTAGGGTTGAGTGGCCAGGAGCAGGTTGGGAGCCAAGTTTGTTCCTTTTGCAAGTTTTGCTTGTGGTTTTGTTTTAATACCTCTTTACAATAATAGTAACAATAGTTACTATTATTAATAGTAATTAATAGTAATAGTAATATTATTAATAGTAATTTAATAATAGTAACAATGGCAGCCGATATTGATTGGTCACTGAGATGTGCCAGGCACTGAACCGAGTGTTTTATGGGTATTCTCTTATTGAATCCTCACTACAACCCTTTGAGGAACCTGTGATGTTCTCATTTGTCAAATGAAGAAACTGAGGCTCAGAGAGGGTCAGGTGACTTGGCTGGGATCACAGAGTTCATAAGGGGCAACAGGAAGACTAAAAGGAGGTCAGTCTGACTCTGAGGCCAGCGCTCCCACCTCCATCCACACACTAGAATGCCTGTGTAACCATCAAATCAGTCACTTATTTGATAGTCTATAAGGAAGCCTTTCGTAAAACTATAAAGTATTGTTCAATTATTTATATTGTTATTGTAGTTATAAAAAACAATAATTTTTATTATTCCATTCTATTGGGATGGCTTTAGGCTGCTTATATAAGATAGATTAAATACTCCAAAATGATTTAAACTGAGTCTAGGGATTGGGAGGTGATAGAGTAAGTGTTACAGTGGCCATTAAAATGTCTTAAACATTAAGATGCCTAAAAATGGAATATTTAACTATATTAAGATCACCAAATTATATTGGCTGTTTTCCCAACCACGATCTCTAGTAATTGCCACTTGATTAAAGAGTGAACCAAATGGACTGAAATGTAGGCAACGCAAATGATGTTCAGTACCCACACCCCACCCTGTTAGGTACATGTCGCTTTACAACACCTATGCTCTGCTTTGGATAAATACAAACATCAGAAATGTTTGCACAGGTTTTCCCACAACTCAGAAGGATTTAAAAAGAACGTTAAAACATTACATGGATGAAAAAGGTAATAAGGTTAGCAGCTAGCAGGTAATGAGTAGCTGCTCTGTGCCAGGCATTTGCCTGAGCGTGTCACAAGAATCACTTCCTTTAACCTTCTCAACGACATTCTGAAGTAAAACCACTAAGTAAAACCACTAAGTTACAGAGAGGGTTTAGGAGAGTCACTGTGGGAGGCAGAATAATTCTCCCCTAAAGATGTCCATGTCCTAATCCTTGAACCTGTGAGTACATCACCTCACATGGCAAAGGGACTTTGCAGATGAGATTAAGTTCAGGATCTTGACGTGGGGAGATGATACTAGTTTATCCAGATGGTAATCACAAGGATCCTTAAAATCACAATGGAATCACAAGGATCCTTGAAAGATGGAAGAGGGAGGCAGAAAGTCCAAGTCAAATTCAAAGAGAGATTTGAAGATGTTACATTGATGACTTTAAAGATGGAAGAAGGGGGCGCTAGCCAAGAAATACAGGCAGCTTCTAGAAGCTGGAAAAGGCAAGAAATAGATTCTCCCCTAGAACCTCCACCAGGAATACAGCACTACCAACACCTTGATTTTAGCCCAGGAGGACCCATTTCAGACTTCTTACCTCTAGAACTCTAAGATAGTAAATTTGTGTTGAGCTACTAAATGTGTGTAATTTGTTTCAGCTGCAATAGGAAACTAACATAGTCACCTTGCATTAGTAAACAGTGGAGCCTGGGTTCGAACTCGGGTGTGTCCGACTCCAAATTTCATCCTTGTGCTTATACTGTCATGGAATAAATTATGTCCCTCTCCTCAGCCCTCAAAAAATAATAATAATGTTGAAGTCCTAATCCCCAGTATCTGTAAATATGACCTAAGGTCTTTGCAGATGATCAAGTTAAGATGAGATCATTAGGGTGGGTCCTAATCCAATATGGTTGGTGTCCTTATAAAAAGGAGAAATTTGGACACAGACGTGCATGGAGGGGAGATGATGTGAAGAGACATAGGGAGAAGATGGCCGTCTACAAGCCAAGGAATGCCTGAGACAACCAAAAGCTAGGAGAGATGCCTGGAACAGATCCTCGTGCCTTCAGAGGGAGCATGGCCCTGCCAACAACTTGATTTTGAACTTCTGGCCTTCAGAACTAAGAGACAATAGAATTGGGTTGTTTTAAGCCATCCAGTTTGTGGTACTTTGTTATAGAAGCCCTAGGGAACTAATACACCCACTGTTCAAAGCAGCCTCATTGCCCTTGAGTCTTGGGTAGACACACTCTCCACATCTAACATTAAGGAGGCTATTAATAATAAATTGGAAACAAGACCACCTTACATTTGCACATGAGTTTTTATTTTATAGAACACTTTTCACCAAGATTAACTTATCTGATCATACCACCATCACGTAAGCGAGGCAAGGATTACGTCTCCAAGGTGGCTCTATGGTAGAAGCATGAATGCAGTGGGTTCATATACCGGCTTTAGACTGCCTGTGTCCAAATCCTGCCCAGGACTGACTTGGGAAAGTCACCAACCTTCGCTGTTCCTCAGTTTCCTCATCTGTATGATAGGAATAATAATAATCGTTCCTGCCTCATAAGGTTCTTGAGATGGTTAACACATGTGAAGTTCTTCACCTAGCCCATAACAAACCCCCCAAAAAACCCATTTTACAGGCAGGGAAACTGAAGCTCAGAGAAGTTAAGTGATTTACCAAAGGACATATGGCTCCTAAGTCACAAAACCAGGACTAAACTCCAAGTCTTCTCAATTCTAGAACAGAACTATTTGCACTGTAATATCCTGCCTCTGTATTACCTTTCATTTTCATTATTGTTTAGTGTTCTGGGTTTGAATCAATCTGAACCTTTCTGTCCTTTAAGCAATTCTAAATTTAATTCCTCTTCCCATGCCCACCCCAGCCAGTCAATAAAGATTACAGTTTCTATAAACCATAAAATCTTCTTGTCCAAAGTCTTTTTATGAGATCCTCTATCCCAAGAAGTAAGTCATCTTATTGCCCCACAGCAAAGCAGTTCTCTTAAGATAATACCTTCACAAAATAAAACACGAAGGACACAAAAAGATGGAAGACACAGCAGGCCCCCCACTAGCCACCAAACTGCTCCCTCCCCCAAACCCTCCATGTTTGGTTTCTGGGTCATCTTTGCTCACTGAGACAGACCCTCATAACCTACAAGTTCTTCCAATGTTTGTAAATAAACTCAGCCAAGTGCAGATTGAAAAGCTGCCTTGGGACCCTACTTCCAGCTTATTCTATTTTGTGCATTTGTCCAACCATCTCGGAAAGTACTTCTCCTTAAAATCATGGGATGCAGAATGAAAAACCCATCAGGATTTAATGACCATATTTCAGCATCTTACTGCTTAAAAGAACCTGGCTTTTTCAGCGCTTCAGCAATCATGCAAACTGGAAGATCAAAAAGGTAGAGCAAGAGTTTGATTTTTTTTAGCCACAAACCATCTATCAAAGTTAAACTATTGATAGGGAGATGAGAGAAGGAATGAAGAGCCGTGAATGAGGAGGCTTGGAGAATATTAAAAAGGACAATCTCTCAGTCTCATAAAATACAATTAACTGAATTTCATCAAGGCTTCTATAAAAAATATACAAAGAATCAATATTAGGCATAAAACCCAAAAGTGGATTGTTATCTCTAAACCAGAGAAAACATTTCATTAGGCTGAAGGATTTTATACTCCCATTGGGAAAATTGCTTTTTCCTAACACCCCTCCTTTGCTTACTGCAGAAACTCAATTGAAAAGTCAGTCATCAAAATCACTTAGCAAATGTCAAAAGGTGCTACCACTTTCTAAATATATTTGTTTCTTTATGGAAAATTCAGGCCCCAGAAACCCTGGCGCCTTTCTTTCCTCCGGACTCACGCTCTTCCAATGTTCTGCTGTTTTTACTTTTTCGCAGTTTTCTTTTTCTGTTTGTCTGCTTGCGTTTGTTGCTGTTGGAAACAGAAAGCCCATTTTATAAGGTTACGGGCAACAGCTTTTCCCTTTAACATTTCAATGTTCTTTAACAGCCACTGCACCGGTGAGACCTCCCGTTGCCAGTGTTATAAATGAACATCGCTCTCAAGTCCCACTCACTGTAGCAAGGAAGGCCTTTTCCAGGCTAATCGCATGAGGTACAGGCTTTTCACATTTCATCTTTGGAAAGGCCTGTTCCTTAATTTACACTCTGCCCAGTAACAATGCTGGTTTGGTTTATGATCCTGCCGACCACACACCGACAAGGCGCACCCTCTCCTTCCAACATGCACTAAAACACAAGCGGAGCAGATGCGCACAGAAGTCCCCACAAGCAGAATCTGAAGATCAGGTACACGCACACAGTCAAAGCAGTTGCTCAGAGAATCATCTGAAGACCTCAAGTTATAAATGATTGAACCGGAAAGAGCATGATATAAGACTACTATGCCTGGGTACCAATGGCCAGCCTTCCAGTAAATAGTAGCCATAGTAAAATAGCAATTTCCTGGGTACCTCCAATGTGCACTTAACATTTTTTATCATTCTGCTTCTCAACTCCCTCTTTACTGGCTAGCTACGGGAGCTGGGGCAGATCGCTGCATTTTCTGAGCATAAGGTTGTGAAATTCACATGTAATGTATTTGAACACGCTTTATCAACCGTCAAGTGCTTTAAAAAGGAAAGAATTATTTTGCTTAGCACAAGGACTTGTTCTGTTTGTTGACCAGTCCGTGTGTGTATTCATTTATTTAGCTAGCTAAATTAACCAGACTGTCCACATATTTCTAACTTACTTTGTCTTGGCTGCGTGGATGTGTCCTGAAGATGACAGATGGTGACAATAGCAGACAGCTGCAGCCCGGGCCTGGTCCCCAATGAATGCATCTGGCGTCAGTCTTCTCCTAATAATCCCTAAATTCGGAAAACCACCCAGCTATTTCCGAAAGAACTTTCCATAAGCAACAGAATAAGTATCTAAATCTTAAAAGGACTTGTAAAAAAGAATTTACTCTGTACTAAAGTATGTGCTTTACATACATGTCATGGTATAGTCCACTAGAGTGTAACTTCCATGAAAATCTTGTTCTGCGTTGCCAACAGCTCACACACAGCATGGCACTCAGTAAAAACATGATGATTTAACATATTGCATCCATGCAATATCAAAAATTAGGATGTAGTTAATATTAAATCATAGTAGAAAAAAGAGGCAATCGACTACATCATAAAACTGAGTGAAAATCATAATAGACCAGTAATTAACAGGATCACAGCTACATGGCTAATGCTGTAGGCTAAAGCCATTTAATAAATAAACATTCCCTGCCCTTTGAAGAATGTAGTTTTAGCCAGGCAAAAGCTGAGATTAGCCAAGCAAAGGTGGTAGTAGCCAGCAAAGGACTTTTAGCCATAACATTAAACTTGCTTAAATCCCACATAAGTAATGAAAGTAAGAATTACATAGTAAGAATACCAATATGATTCTTTACACAATAATAGTAAGAATTGTATATTGGTTATCTGTATCTATACTCTATAGCTTAGAATACTTTAATAGCAGATTCATATTTATAAAATCTTTTGAATTCCAACCTCTGTTCAGTATAAAAAAATCCCCTTTTCTATGCCAAAGCCAATATAGTGTTTTAACCATAGTCATGCTGCCATCTCGTGGACATTCCTTAGAACTGAGGTTCTTCTGTCTCCTGAAAATTGTTAATAAAGGATTCGAAGTCAGAAAGTTCACGTCAGACACATATTTTTCTTTAGGAGACTAATTTTTGGAATACCTCTATAGATTTCTCTGAGTATATACCAGAGTATTTTTACACCATCCCTTTATCCTATCTTAGTAGAAAGATATTTTCAAATGTATCAGTCACACTCAGTGAGCCAGAATAGAATTTCTGTTTATCTGCTTTTGTCTAAAACTGGGAAGCTTCTCACAAGAGAAAACTTGTTCCGCTGGAAAGAAGCGCCATCGGCCTGGCAATAGCCTGCCTTTTGTTTAGCTCCGCGTGTGTCTTTGAGGAACCAGACTTCAAACAGAAATACTGACAGATCGCTTCCTTTTTTTTTCTTTTTGATGTTGTTCTTAGACATATATGAACACTGTTCTCTGACAAACACGCAATATTTGCAAAGGGACATTTCACTTTAGCCCCTTCGCAAGCGTTGCTGCAGTATTGAGGTGGCACCAAGGAGGACAGGGGATGTGAAGGAGAAAGCAGAGAGTCTGAGCTCCTTGCTCTGCTGTGGGGTCTGAATGAGTCATTTCCTATCTCTGAGCCTAGTTTTCCTCCTGCCAAATCAGCAGTGTCATTAGATGATGCGTAAAGTACCTTCTCCCTCAAAGGCACATCCAGATATATCTATATACGTGAGTTTAACCACCCTCTGAGCAAGGTGAGCACTATGCTGGGATTACCAACGTAAAGACAATTGCAAGATCTCCCCCATCTCACCGTCCTCAGTTGATATCAGGCCCTCATTGTGATCTGGAAAGACTCAGAAAGAAGAGTTGCTTGTTCAGTGGGTAGAAATGACATGTGGGATTCACAATTGTTTCTGAGCCTTCCGTTCACTATAGGACATGGATCGTAACTTTAGGGCACATTGGATTCATCTGGGGAGATTTAACAATACCTAAGTCTAGGCTCTAGCCAGGTTTAATTGATATGAGGAGCTTCTGGGACCTTGGGGCAGTCTTAAAGCTCTCCAGGTAATTGTAATTTGCAATAATGCTTGAGACCCACTGCTCTAGAGAAAATAAAACATAGGGCCCTCGGATAATGTATCTTTCCAGGAAAGGGCAGGAGACCAAGGCGCCTATACTCAGTTACCTCATTCCTCGTCATCCCTCACCCTGAGAACTATGGCCCACTCTCTGGCTTCCTTTAAGCCCCTCTCCTCACAGTGGTGAATTTCAGACCCTGCTGCCTGGTTCCTTAATGTATATGCTTGTACCGTGAGAACTCATTCTTTGCCAAAGAAGATAAATAAAAGCTAAAGGGAATATTAAATTCTCCTTGCTCAAGGCTTTTTAAGGACCATAGATATGTTAAGGAGAAAGAGGAATTTAGAGATCATCTATTCCAATTCCTTGATTTGACAGGCAAAGATGTAAACCAGGTAAGATGGAGAGCTAGATATGGGTTACACACCCTTGATATTGGCTGGTCTCCTTGCTCCCACTTTTATGTACATTACACCATTAACTCTTCATACAACCTGAAAAGGTGGTCATTTCACAATTTTGTTGACTTCTACAGACTAAGCCAACATAGGTAACTTTGGATCCAGACTTGAACCTAGTCCACTCCGGCTCCTATACCATGCCAAGTCCTGGTCCCAGAGTTCACAGATGGCCAAGACAGACCCGAAGCCTCAGTCCTCCCTCCACAAGGCCTCGGCTGCCTCCTACTGTCCATTTGACCAACCTAGATTATTACTTTATAAAGCAGTTCATCTGCTAGCTCTCGTTAGAAACCGACTTGAGAAAAACCTTGACTTTTCTCTTCCCCCAAATTTCTACATCTTATTTCCCAAGCCAAAATAAAATTATAATCTGACAACAGGACAGAATTTGTAAACTGAGATAATGTAGGAAAAATCTAGACAGTGGTTTTTCTCTAGTGGCTTCATATGCACAAATGTTTTCTGTGTGTATTTGCTGTGCACATGCAAGAAAATGTGTGAACTTTACAGTAAGGTACAGAGAAAATAGAACCCCCCTATTTTGACCTCCCAGAAATAATCACCATCTTTGTTTTGATATTTTTATGCATTTATTTCCAGTTGCTTTTTATGAATACTTTATTTTCTTTGCAAAGCTGGAAACATAATGTAAGTACTATTTTATATACTGCCTTTTAAAGCAGTTTCCCCTGTCATTAAACAGTCTTTGCAAACATGTTTTTCTCAAAGGCGTCAATTCCACAATATGGGTATGCATAATTTCTTTTTCTATTCTGCTATCATTGGACATTCAAGTAATTTCCAATTTTTTTCACTATTATAAAGAGCCCGGTAATTAACATCCTTATGCACATATATTTGTACCCATAGCTTTATTTATAAACATATGTAAATATATAAGAACACATAATATTTATAAATAAAATATTTATATTCTTTTACATATTACCTATTATATATAAAATAACATATATAATATACAAATATTTAAATATATAAATATTTACATATGTATGTATTTGCCAGCAATAAGCCAAAAATGCTGTCTTTTTATTATTTTAATTAACCTATACATTTTCATAATATTTCATATGAACTAGAGCAATGCAAATATGAAATAGTAATCATCAAAACAATTTGGTTGGCTTGGTCATTGCTTGGGAATGGCAGCTCAGATGGCTTCTCTTACCACAAACTGCTGGAAAGTCCATTCTCTGCAGATCCTTCAGGCTTTTCAGAGGTCCTCAAAGGTAGAACTGTTGTACAAGCACACAATGAGTTGCTATGTTCTTAGAGGCGTCACACTCAGGGAAACACTCCTGGGAATGCGATCAGCTGCTGCTGAGCGCTGGCCGCCATTTTATCTCTGTTTGCTGTGCAGCGTCCCAATGTACTCAGCAGGACAAACAAGCTTTTGGTTTTACCTGTAATGCAGAACTGGCCCTTTTCTGGTCTAAGGCTGTTAACCGGAGTCCCAGAGGCCCCCAGATGGGTGCCCTGTAGGGTCCCCAGCTCTGGCTCAGGGAAGTCCTGAGGAGCTGGACACGCCCCCACAAGGTGCCAGCTGTTGACCTGGGCAACTTACACCACCTCTCTATGCCTTAGTTTCTCCATCCCTTTATCTGGGATATTACTGACTTTATAGAGCAAATAGTACTTTATAGGATTAAATGAGGTCACAGTTAGAAAGTAGCAGAAGCAGAGGTTGCCTCCAAGATGCTAACTCTCTCTTCTCTCTGCTGGAAGGGACTTCTGCCTCTTTTGTTGCATCCTTCCCTTCCCTGCTGAACTGATCCAGAAAGCAGCCTCCGGGTTCCCTCTGCCTGTCTCCATGCAGCCTGAGTCAGCCTTGGATAGCCAGCCCGGTGGTATCCTCTCCTTTGGGACCCCTCCACCCCACCCCCACTGCTGCTGGTTCTCCAGGAGCACGTGGGAGCCCCAGTCCTCCATCCCCAAACAAACAAGAATTGAGGTTGCAATTCCTCTTCCCAGCCCCAAGCAAAAGGACCCAACTCTTCCAATTCTCCAAATCTAGAATCCCCTGACTCCTTCTACAAGAGATATTCAACCCTGCAATGTGTATAAAAGCCAGAAGCAATCAAAATGACTAAAAATGGGGACTGTTAAATTAGGGTCCACAAGCTCAACTGAATGTTATATGATCGCTAAGAATGACAATTATGGAGACCATATAAAAAGTGTTTACAGTACATTTTGTGAACATGCAGACTATAGAATAATGCTACAAATACTGACTACATGATGTCAAAATGTGCCTACACGTGGGCAAGGGAATCCAGAAAGAGGAGAATTTCTGTTTTGTTAGAATACAAGGATTATGAGTGAATTATTTTAATGTTTTAAAACTTCCTGTCCATTGTTATAATGTGTTCTTATAACAAATAAAATTCAGCCTCACAGGCAGGAAGAGCAGAATTTATTTAAAATTTCCATCTCAAATGGTTAAAATAAATAGAAGTTCTGACTCTAAAAATAATAGAGTTCAGTAAAATACTACAAGTTTATAATAATCATAGCTATCACTTGTGGAGGACTTAGTATTTGCCAGGCTCGAGCTAAGTACTTTGCATGCATTATCTCATCTAACCTGAATAGCCATAGTCATAGGATTAATTATCCTAGTTTTACACATAAGGAATCTGCAGCCCAAAGAAGAGAAGTGTTATGCCCAAAATCAGAGAACAAGAGGCAGAGGTGAGGGAGGTCTGTTTGCCTTTCAAAACCCAACATGGAGGGTTTTTCACTTACATGGCATAATTCATTCCTAACACAGCCAAGCACGTGGGGAGTATTAGCAACTTAAAAGTTTGGTGAAGTTTTCTGCCTCGTTTAGCAGTGCAAGCAAGCCCAGATACTTCATTTGGGTAATTTGTGTTGGTGGAAAATGCTTAAAAGCAGATTACACGTTTCACTTTGCATATCTCTAGAATGCACTTAATAGGCTCCAGGTAAACTATGTGATACTTATGAAAATGGACTTTTATTGCATCCTAAATAGCTGTGGTAGCTTCACTGTGAATTTTAAATTTGCACTGCCTTTATTTTCACTCTGAAAACACAATTTATATGATTCCTTGCTAATACATTTCTTATCTGACTAATATTTGATGACTCCAGCCCAGCAGCTGACATATACTAATGATGCCGTATGGTACAGTGGGGTGGGGAAGGGGTAGCGTCAACCCCCTCTAATGAGTACTTTGGATGTTATAGGTTAACTCACGTCTGCAAAGCCATTTAAGACTTCAGGAAAACGCTGTGTTTGTGTTTTGTCATTTGGCCATTCAGAAACTTGCATGAAAATGTCATTCATCTTACACAACTGGTGTCCTAAAAGATCTATGTAAACCAGGTTGGCTTCATTGAATTATATATTTAAGTCTCTGAATAAAAATCCTATTGAAAGGACCCTACATCCCAAGCCACTGCAGATAATCACAGCCTCACCCCTAACAATTTTGTCGGCTAAAATTAGGTTAACGTGCCTCCAATACAAGAGATGGAAAGTTGTCTTAAGATGACAAACTAGAGAGGAAGACAAAGGCAGAGGCACAATCCAGATGATTTGTTTTGTTGAGAGTGGAGGGCAGTTATGGTCAGATTGTAAATCTGTTAGCCTCAGGCCTTAATATTTCTCCAGGAGTTAACAGAGCCTCCACAGCACATCCAGAACACATCACTGGCATCAGCAAGCCCCCTATAATCTCGACAAGATTGGCTGTAACTCCCATTTGATTTCAACCATCCACAAGATTTCTAGCTATTCACGCCTTTCCACCACCTCTGTTTAGAGTCCTGCTTCTGCTGAATTCACTGCATTTCTGTATTATCTCTTCATCCAACCCCTATTCACGGCAGCAACCCTTTTGGGGGAATCTTGATTTCTTCCATCTACACAAACCACTCTTTCTCTCTGTCTTTGTCTTTCTCTTTTTCTCTCTCTCTCTCTCACACACACACACACACACACACTCACACAAGAACACCACTTAGAAAAGGCGTACACTTGTGTGCACCACACACTTGAATAAAGATTTCAGCAAACTGGGAGAGGCGGGAGAATTACATTTCTAAAATGCAACCCCTTCGAAGTGAGCACTCGTCATCTCTGTGCATAAAATTCCTTTGGGCTCCTCACCAACAGGGGCGCTGTAATGGTTAATTTTATGTGTCAACAGAATTGGGCCACCAGGTGCACAGATATTTAATGAAACATTATTCTCAGCCTGACTGAGCTGGCACATTGGTCTTCTCCTGCCTTTGGTGCTCCTGATTCTTGGGCCTTCAGATCTGGCCTGGAATCTATACCATCGGCTCTCCGGCTCTCAGCCGTCGAACTCCACCACCAACATATTTGGGTCTCCGGCTTGTAGACAGCAGATTGTGAGATTTCTCAGCCTCCATAATTCCATGAGCCAATTCCTCATAATAAATCTCTTGATATAGATATAGATATACACATATATGTACACATATAGATAGATAGATAGATAGATAGATAGATAGATAGATAGATAGATATAGATATAGATATAGATATAGATATCCTATTGGTTCTGTTTCTCTGAAGAGCCCTGACTAATAGAATGGAGGCACTTCACACTTCACTGGCCTCTGGCCCCTCTCCAACACCTTCCTCTCTTCTCCTCCCCAAATCCTAATATCTTGTGCATAGCACTTTTGAAATTCCTTTGGTTGTCTTGACTCCTGAAGGCCTTCAGTGCTCCCCTTTCCATCCCCAAATGACTTGTCAAGATACTTTCCTAAAATAGGTCTCTTCCTGGGACTATTTCTGGTAGCAGATGATAAACTAATACATTTTTCTACCACCTCCATGCTTCTTTCTCCCCTGCCTATTTTTTTCATGAATCACTACCTGGCAGCCAGTACAATAAACAAATACCATAACCTGGATTTGATAAATCCCGGGTTTGATAAAAAAACAAAAAGAAGCATTAAATAATTTTAAAACCATTCCATCATTATGGGTATCCCACTAATCTAAAGGACTTTCCTGGCCTCAGCTGTGTTAAACACAGGGTGTACCTGTGTAGCCCTTGGCTTGGGATCCATCCAGAGGCCCCATCGACTCCATGGCTCTCAGCTCTATTCAGGGACAGCTGGTCATCCATCAACCAGAAGATTTGAAGCCTAGAAGACAGATGTTCACTAATCCAAGAAGACTGTTGGGGGGGGAGGTGCCAAGTGCATGATTCCATGTCAAAACAGAGGCCCGCCCAAGATTCCGCTTAGTGGAAACTAAAGAAAGCCATGCCAAGCAGGAGAGATTTCAAGATAATTCAATAGGAGTGGGCATGGGGGGACAGCTGGAGTGTCGCTTTCAAACCTCAGTCCATCATGCCAAACACCCAAATTGAACAGAGTAGGAGAAATTAGAACAAAGCCATGAGCAGGTGCGACTCAGAGTGCCAAGTGTCATCTTTGCTATGAGGAAAAAAGAAGAGAGGAAGGAGGATACCAATTTCCTGGATCCATGACCTGAAACATGGGGCCAAGTCTAGGTCAAAGACACTTAAGATGATGCACAAAAAAGCCTGCCACCTCCATTACCACCATTTCTGCATTGGTCTGTCTCCTTTGGCCAGCGTCCTCAGGCCCTCAGGCCATTCTCTCTCACCTCTCTACCCACCCTCCATCTCACCCCACACCTGCCCTTACACACACACACACACACACACACTCCCACCCACTCATGAAAGATCATTCCTGGTGCTTTTGCCCGCTTGTGAAATCCAGAATGTTTCCCCCGCCTCTCAGGGTTAGCTGCATTGTTACCCTGTGAGAGGAAAACTGCCATCTTGGTGAGGAGATTCCATCCTGCCCCAGGGAACAGGGAAAGCAGGGTGAGGGGTATACGATGTGCCTGTATTTTTGTCAGAAAATTTTCTTATTTGTTCCAGAAATAGTTCTCTGACTCTGCTGGCTTCTCTTTCCAGTACAAAGGGAGCAGCTTAGCCAAGGATTATGAGCAATTTGGGAGGTACAACTTCCCTGCCAAGTTGCCAAGTCACAAAGAAAATGCAACTTGTCTGGCAATAAAGGGATCAGGAAAGAGTGATGTCCTGGGAGTTCGCTGAAAGCAGTAGCAAGGAACCACAGAGGGAAAGGAAATGCATGGTCCAAGAGGAAGTGCAAAGAGCTCTCCTGGGGAGCTGTTGCGTGTAATCACAGGAAGCCTCGAGTGCAGGGTTTGAGAAGAGACATACTCAGCCTGCATCCTGGTTGCCCCACCAGCAGCATCAGGCTCACAGATCACACTCTCCGCCCTGAGCCCACTCTCCCTTGTCTCTCTCCTACCATGCTGTCTGCTCCTTCTCAGTCTTCTCAGCTGGTGCCTCCTTCTCCCTGGTCTCCTCTCCCTGACCTCCAAACCCTGCAACATCCCAGGGCTCAATCCTTGGACGTCTCTTCTACATCAGTTCTTACTCCCTAGCTATCTTATCCATACTGCAAGGACCATCCACAGGCTGATGACTCTCAAATTTGTAAGACCAGACACTTCCCCTTAATCCCAGATGCATATATCCAACTGCCTACTCAAGATCTTTACTTGGGTGTCTGATAGGCACCCAAAACTTAACATTTCCCAACCAAAACTCTTGGTCTTCTGCCCAAATCCTGCTCGTCCTTCTCTCCTGTTCATCTCAGTAGAGGGAAAATCCATCCTTTCAACTGCTCAGACTAAAATCTTAAATCATCTTTGAATTTCCCTCTTTCTCATAAACTTTTTATCTAGACCATCAGAAAAACCTATTGGTTTTATCTTCTAAATCTATCTAGAATCTAACCACCTCTTACCATCTCTTCACTCCCACCTTGGTATCAACCACCATCCCTATGCATCTGGACCATTGCAATAACCTCCCAAATGGTCTTCTGTTTCCATCCTTTCTGCACGTGCTCCACACAGCAGCCACATCTTCTGGGAGTCAGATCAAACCATTTCCCTGTTCAAACCTTCCAAGGATGTCCAATCTCACTCAGCATAAATTCCTATATCATCTGTCCCCTGCTATTCACCATGCCTTATTTTTATTCTTAGCACCTAGTCATAAGCACCATATTATATATCTGTTTTATTGTCTAGAACAGGAGTCATCAAACTACAACACCCAGGCCAGCCACCTGTTTTGTAAATAAAAAAGGAAGACAGCCATGTCCATTCATTTATATCTTGTCTATGGCTGATTTAGTGCTAAAATGGCAGAGCTGAGTAGTTATAAACAGAGACCTATGGCCCACTAAGTCTAAAATATTTACTATCTGACCATTTACAGAAAAAATTTGCTGATCCCTGCTATAAGAATGTAAACTTCATGGAAACAAGGACTTTGTAATATTCAATAAATGCTTGTTAAATAAATAATAAACAAATATAAGTGCAAAGTAGTGACTGGATTTCTAACAAAGATATCAGAATGTGACATCCAAATGAATGTTGTTCTGCAAAAGACAATAATTGTAATAATAAGGAAATGGGGGTAGATCTCACCGAAATAGATCCAAAACTTTCTGATGCTGCAACTGGTTTTTGCCTTCTAAGTGAGAAGTCTTGAATTTACTTTCAGAGAAGACTATATTTTGGTTTAGGAAAATATGTATTAGTAGGTTCCCACCTGCTGCCCCTGGGGAAGACCTGTATGCAGTGGAGTAACCTGAATGTTGATGTTCCAGACTGTTTCATTTAATAATGCAAATAGTCGTGTCTTTCAGCAGAGGTATGGGCTTTAGATTAAAGGAAGGCAAAAACAAACTAACAACTCTTCTCTTTAGATGCTGAGGGCGGCTTGTCCTGGACCCTGAGGGAGGGAGATGCCTGGGGCCTTCCCAGTGCTGGATCGGTTGCTGCCCCATGTTGCATGGTGGCTGGCCAGAAGGCAGGCAGGGAAGTGGCCCTGAAAGGGACTGCCTGAGGACAGGTTTGGGCCCAGTAGTCTGTGGGTTCTGACACTAATGGTGGTTTTAAGTTATTCTCTATGGTTTCTGGGCCTCTTATGTGCTCCTGGGAATTAGAGAAAGAGTTGGCCCAGGCTAACATGGAAGAGTGAAGAGGAGAGGGCAGCCCATGCTCCCCTGAAGCCAGAATGGGGGTGCTAGAGAGGGACATCAACACAGGGAGCTGTGCACACTGGAGGGCCCCCTCTGAGGGGTCCCCAGGAGCTGGGGCAGGAGTGTGGGCACACCACGGGGGTGCGGGAGAACAACAGAGAAAGCTGGGTACAGTTCTCCTGAGCACTGTGAGAGACAGCCCCTCAGACAACTCCCAGAATTCCCCCGGGGAAGGGACTCCTACGATCAAGACAGTGCAGAAAATTACAACGTCGACACTTAAAAAGGAAACGTGACCTTATTTTGGATCAAAGCCTAGTGAGACCAAGACATTTAGCTTACAATAAAATTAGCAATTTAAAGAACATTATTTTAAAGACCACCATTGAGTGTTCATGTACTCATTCATTTAATAAATATGGATTGAGTGCCTGCCATGTGCCCATCCTTGGGCTGGTAATGGAGATAGAATGGTGACCCCAACAGACATCGCTGTGTTCTCAGAAGTTTATGATCTACTGGAGGAGGCAGACAATAAACAGAAATTAAATAAACATTTATGCACTTGTTATAAATTCAACAAAGGATAAGCACAGGGAGGGAGACACAATGAAAGAAGAAAGAAAGGAAGGCAGGAAGGAAGGGAAGGAGGGAGGGAGGGAGCGAAGGAAAGAAGGAAGGGTTTTCCAGTTTCCGTGAACTCCTAAGTTCATGCAACCCATTATGATTTTCTCGTCTAAGGGAAGTGCCTTATTCATAGCTGGTTGGCTGGGTAACTCACTCTTACACTCCCAGTGAATCTCCTTCCTTTGGTCACGAAAAGGACCCTGCTCATTGCAGGCCCACAAGGCCTGTTCCACACAATCGCTACACCACGCACCTACAGTAAGGAGAGAGCTTCCTCTTCACAACCTCCTTCACCAGACCAGATGACTTCCAGGTGACTTTCTAAAAATGGTAAGAGGACCCAGCCTCTCGGCAGCCTCTGGTGTATAGTTCTACGGACTCATTAGTTTTTTACAAATGTACCCAAAGAAGCTGGTTCACGGGTGGTCCCGCTCATTGGTGATGCAAACATGGAATGGTCTTATTTTCCCCAGTAACCACCTCGTCCAAAAGAATCTGGTCTGCAAACAGCTCCCTGCTGGAGAGAGGGGATTTTAGTAACATCTCGACCCAGTTCCATCACTTTTTGGTCTCTGTCGATTATTAGAATAGTGTAATTCCAGTTCTTGAAGACCATTCTTCTTTTCAACTCTTCAAACTCCTATTTGATTCAGAACACTCCCCGCAGGCAGTGCGGTGTCCTGAGGCTCCCCCATGCTCTCTCTGTCTCTCTTTCCAGTTTCTACTGTTGTGGCTTTGGGGCAGGAAGACAGAGAGGTGGCCCAGGCACCCACCTACTGAGCTGCAAAGCGCCAGCCCCTTTCTGTTGGTGGCCTCTGTTTCTCTGTCTACCCTTGACTGGACAGCAGTCCCCTCCGGGGGACAGAGCTTCAAAAAGGACTCTCCAGAGCACATTTGTGGATTCTTGGGAAGGAGAATGGTCATCAGGGCCCCCTCCCACAGGAAGTCCTCCTGGGTCTGTCCTTTACCCACCTCCCTCAGCACCCCTAGGGGAGATCCTCAGGGACCCCTCTCCTAGCCGTCAACTCTCTTGTGGGGAAACCTGTAAGGCAGCCAGCCACCCCTTCTGGGGCATGCCCTAGAGCCACAGGAGGCTCATCTGTCTCCACCATGTCCACGGAGGTAGTGCAGGCAGCTTCACCAGGGCTGCCTCTGGGTGCCCCCTTCTCCCTCCAGTCCCTGTCTCCAGACTCCAGCAGCATGGGAGCTTGGGTGGAGGAGACACAGTGACCACCAGTTCCCATGCTAGTGGAAAGAGCATTGGTTTAGGCTCCCTCCATGGATTTGGGAGGCTCATATCCCTTATTTTGGAGAGGAGAGAAAAAGGAATGCGCACACACACACACACACACACACACACACACATACCCCAAGAGGCTACTTCTCTCCCCTGCCCCCAGCCCTCTTGCATCAGGGGAGAGTTGGAGCAACGGAGATGGGGCTAGTTCTCTAGCTGGTGTCTCTCAGAAAGCCCTGCAGAGAGGGGTTGGGCCCAGCTCCTAGCAGTTCTCTGAACTCGGGACGTGGGTCCTTAGTATCCTTGGGTCTCAGCTGTGGGATTTGCAAGCGATTCTAGAGAGAGATGACCGCACTCCACACCAGACACCAGCCTGTTACCCCACTACAGCTCACGACCAAACTGCGTGAGAGCATCAAAATTCAAAAATATCGCACTGAAAGGAAGGGGAAAGCCCAAGGGAGGACCCTCTGGGTCCCTGGTTGGAGTTCTCAAAGCTCTGGGACATCTCAGCTGGTCAAAGAGGACAACTCATCAGTCAGCAGCTGAGCCACATGCTCACTGACAACTACCAGAGCAGGAAGGGAAGGTCATCTTAGTCTGCACCAGCAGGGGCTCCAGACCTGGGGGGCCTTGGCTCCCTGTCCTCGGAACCAGGCACACTGTGCATTCAACATTTGTCGAATCCTGGAGTAGGACGGGTGCTTGGGAATCAGAGATGGATGGCATCCCTCCCCCTTGAATGACTGTCAGTCTAATGGAGGAGATGGGTCTGAAGACAAGCCCCCCAACCACAGAGGAAGGAGCAGTGACAGGAGAGGGCAGTTCCCAAGAGAACCAGGACATCTTCCCAGACGCATGGCACTTGTCCTGATTTTTGAAGCATAACTAGATCAAAAGGAAAATGTTAGAGAGAGAAGAGGAGAAACTATATCACCTTTTCAAACAAGACTGTAAAGAGGGGAGTGTGTCTGCTTTATCGTTTACACCCCTGGTACCTAAGAACTCCTGAAATCGCCTATCATAGACAGTAAATAAATACCACTTTCCAAAATGTGTCCACGACAGTAACCTTTATCTAGTTGAAGGGCTTTGAATATAAGAGTTAGAATCAGATTTCTCAGAGTTGATTCTGATCTAGAATTAGAATCAACTGGTCGAAGTTCTAGAAAGGCATATTTGGGGCTCAAAACAACTAAATTCTAATGATTATAACTCTCCTACAATGAAGACATCTCTCCAGATGGGTAGGGACACCTGTGGCTAGAGAGGTCAGGTAGAAGCTAAGTCATCACCAGTTACTGCTGCAGAAGTGGGGGTCCCCTCTCATCCAGCCTCCCAAGCACCTTCCAAATAACTCAGGGATTTGTTAATTCTATTTTGAAGAGGGTACAACTCATTTCGATGCCTCATTTCCAACGTGTTTATTAAACGATAATCTCCAGAGTCCACAGGTCATCAGAACAGGACAAAGCTGCCATTTATGAAAAGGGCTTATATGCCAAATCATTCAATAGTTGTCTGAACCTATGGTCAAAGGACGAGAATTCTTGCTCTGGGACTTTGGGGACAGAAGAAAGAGGGTTGCGTCAAAAATATAAAAATTATAAGCTTCTTATTTTTATGCCCCTAACGATAAAGAGAGGCACTTTCTTCCCTCAAAACTAGTTTTTTTAACTTTCCATTGTGGTTGCCATGGTGATCTGAGCTGGTGCCTGACTCCTGCCAGGAGACCCCGGCTTGCTGCTGTGGTCCAGTGTGTTTCCATCATGGGAGACACTCCCAGCTTCTCTTCAGGGACCTTGGGGCCCCATCCGCCAGTAGTGGGCTGTCTTATTTCAGTCAAAATAATAAAAGAAAGGAATTTAAACCCTGGCCTTTCGTGGTTTTTTTAAATAACTTTTTAAAAACACTATATAGCACATGATAAACATACATACATATACACACACACATATACAAGACAGTGCAAGTAAAGCATCCCCACCTGGATTCCCATTCAAAGAGCGCCTCTGCTAATATCTTGAACACACTCTGGAAAATTCTATTGTTGCCTGTATCATTTATGTGTGTGTGATCACATACTGCTTTTTATATAAAGTGGATCATAATGTACTTGATCTTTTGAAACCTTAATTTACCACTTAAAATGTCATGCCATGATCATCGATCTTGAGCAACAAACATAACAACATCTAATATTCACTGAGAGCTAAAAAGGAGGCATCGTACTAACTCATTTCTCACAAAACCCCAGCCAAAAATGTTATTAGGCCTGCTTCCCTGTTATTATCTCTATTTTACAAATGGCAAAACTGATCAAGTTCCAAGATCTCAGCTGCTCACAGCTAGTAGGTGGAAGAATCGGGGTTCAAATCTGGGCACTCTGGTTCCTAAGCTTGTGCACGGAATTGCCACATGATGCCGTCCCTGAGAAATGCCTCTCTTTTTCAAAGGCAGTATGGTATTTTGTGGTGTAATTGTACCATCATTTATTTCCTCAGTCCCCACTTGATAAGCATTTAGATTGTCTGCAATACCTTGCAATTAAGAGAAATACTCTGATTCCTGGGTACGCCTCCAGTTAACTTCATGAGATAGTCTCTTTCCTGGGCAGATACTCCCCAGCAGGATTGCTAAATCAGGGGGTTGACTCTGCCCTTTACAAAGGTTTTCTGACTTTGCAGTGGCATGAGGATGCCTCTTCCCCCCGCATCCTTGACAATATAGATTTGTCATTGGTGATTTCAATTTCCCTTGCAGTTCTTAACTATAATAAAGTTGAACAGCTTTTCATTTTATTGACCTCTTGATTTTCTTCTTATGAGTTACCTGCCTTCTCCTTGGACTGTTTTTTAGATTAGAGCTTTTCCTGGCTAGTGCTCTCAGTTCTCCCTGTATACAGGCTAGGGATCATCATTACAGGCCGTAGAGTAGATTGGCCCTTCAGCACCTGCCCTAATGTTCTCCTGTTCCAGGGGAGCTAAAAACCACACTTCCCAGACTCCCTTGCAGCTAATATTTCAAATGTTATGTCAGTCTACTGCTGGGACACGTTGGCAGGGACTTGAGTAAGAAACAGTCAGCACACTGGGCACATATGGCATTCACGTTTGCAGCTGTGGGGTTACTGGGCTCAGTGAGGCTTGTAAGCCAACAGTTCCATCTGCAGCTTCCTGCTCCTTAGCTCACAGCTGTGACCCTAGGACCCAATGACCAGAAGACGAGAGGGCAGCTTCCTGGGTGAACCACAGCAGCAGTTGCCCTGGCAGGCCGGCTTCGGGATCTCCTCCTTTGGTCCTTCCAACGATTCGGTCACCACTTAATTCCTTGTGTTAAATCCCTTCCTGCTTAATGAGCCAGAGCACGTTCTGTCATCTGCAACTGAACCCTAACCACTAAATATTAAACCATGCTAAACACATCTTACCGATATTTTTCCAAGTTTGCCACTTTTCTTTTGATATTGTTTTCGCTATTACCTGCCATTTAAGTAATTTTTTGTTTGCAGTCATAGTTCAAAACTCTTTCAACCTTGTTTATAGCATCCCTGGAAAACTTTTTCCACCCCAAGTTGATAAAGGCTGTATTTTCTTTCAGTAATTTGTCATTTTTATGTGTGTATTGGGGGAGGTGGGGGGCACAAGAAATAAGACAACTGCCATAATCACATAGTCCCAGGGATTTTTAAATGTCATCTCTAGACACTTGAATGTGGACTTTATTCTTTGCTGGGGGTTGGCAAACTTTTTCTATAAAGGAAATGACAGTAAATATTTTTAGCTTTAATGGTCATGCAGTCTCTGTTGCAACTACTCAGTTCTGCCACTGCTCCATGAAAGTAGCCAAGGATGACACGTAAATGGATGGACAAGGCTGTGTGTGGCCTGCTAGCCTTGGTTTGTTGACCCTGTTCTATGTCCTCCATTTGTTTATTCCTGGGCCATTACCATGCTCATGGCACTACTGCAACTTCAAGTCCTTTCTCATTATACTTCTTTACAGATTTTTTCTGGCAATTCTTGAGTATCTATTCCTCTGGAGGAACCTTAGAACCATTGTTTCAAGTTAAGAATATTTTATGGGAATTATAATTGGAGTATAACTTAATTGATTAATAAACTTAGAGGGAATGCCATCTTTACAAAATTATCTTTTGATCTTCATTTATTCGAGATCAAGAGTTTTCTTTCTAGAAGGGGCAGGATAGGCACAGATTCTAATCTAGCAGTGTGACTTTGGGCAAGTTACTTCTCTGTGCTTTTATCTTCTCATCCATAAAATGGGAATAATAGTATGTCTCTTTAGGGTCTTGGGAGGATTAAATGATTTTCCTGGAACACAGAAAGTACCATTCACTTGGTGCTGTAAACTTCTTATTACATCTGTTAAATCATAGTGGTTATTGCTGCAGGCACCCCATTTATTTCTAACTTTAAAAACTGGTTCTAGTGTTTCACCATTGTGTTTCACCATAATGAAAATAACTCACAAAAATTTCCCTATTATGATCTATTACTATTTTACTGTTTTGTGTCTTCAGAACATTTACTGACTTTTATCAAATGCCTTTGCCACATCTATTGAAATCAATATACTTTTCCCCCTTCTTTACCCATAAAAATAGAGAATTACATGAGGAGATTTCCACTGTTGATCCATACTTGATTTATTAAAGATGAACCTCACTTGGCCACGGTACTATCCTTTTATGCTAGATTCTACTTGCTTATCCTTTATTTAGGATTCTCATAACAGTGTTCTTAGGAAAGTGTAGATTGCTCAGCTAATTGTTTTTAAGTGCTACCCTTGCCCATTATTTTATACCAATGTTGTGCTTTCTTTGTAAAGATAATTCAAAAGCTTTAGTTCTTGCTCTCTGTTCTAGAATACTTTTAAACAGCCTGAAAACCATCTGATCCTCAATAATTTAAAATTATCCAACCGGAAACTGTTTGCACCTGATGTTTTATGGCAGATGGCTCAATTTCTTCCATGATAGTTGGTCATTTTCTCTTTTATTCAGTTCCTCTGGAGTCAGTTTTATTAAAGTCTTGTCTTAGAAAAGCATTCATTGAGCCTAATTTTTCCATTTGGTAGAAGATAATCTGTTCTCAGATTTACTGGTTACAGAAAAACCATAAAAATTTTATAGTTTATACTTGTTTAGTTTTTATTATTTCTTTCTTTAGGTTTATTCATTAATTTTTAATTAAAAAGAAAAATAATCCATTGTTATATACACTTCACTTTGTGCCTTTGATAGAAGACTTCTCTCTCTGCCCTCCCCTCCCCCAATCGAATGCACAGTCTTTGATAGTCCTTAGAAATGCCAGAAGTGGGGAAAGTCAAAGAAAATCAACGGTTGCCAGAGCAGGAGACTTGTGAGGATACAAGAATGACTCTCAACCCTGACTATGCGTTTAGAATCACCTGGGATGCTCGTACAAAAAATATCCATGTCTGGTCCCCTCTCCAAACCAATTAAATCAGATCCTTTGGGGGTAGAACCAGGGCATCAGTATTTTAGGTCCCCTCAGATGATTCTAATGTGCACCCATGATTGAGAACAACGAGGCTCTAGAAATATGGAGGGAGGGAAATAACAAAATCTTAAAATGAATGTAGCCACATGGTCTCTAATCCACAGCCATCACTCAAAGACTTGAGCCCTAGAACAAGTCAGTCCCACGATCTGCTTTAGGGATTCTGTTCCAGACACAACAGCTTAGAGCTCTCTGCAGGGGTCTGACCAACAGGATCACAGCCTCACTACCTAAGACAGGTTTGTGGCATTAGAAATGCCTCAAGCAAAAAAAAAAACACAAAAATACAAAAATTATCTCCCAACAAGGTGGAAGGACGGTGCCTGAGGCATAGACACCGCAGCGAGTCAGTTCCTGCATCTCACAGCTCTCCTCTGCTCCTGCCCCAATTCACCATTTCCTTTGAAAAAGATTTAGCATCATGGAAATAAATCCTGGGAATAAGATCTCCACGTCTCTCATCGATGATCTAGATGTGGTAACACCACAGGATGGCATTTTCAAATTGAATATATGGCTCAGAAGAAAGTCTCGACATCTCAAACAAGACAGGGTAGAAACTTTGTTGAATAACTGTTCTCCACCTAACTTCATCCTACTCCCCAAAAATACCCAACCATCTTTGGCTAACCCAACAGGTTGGTCTTCTCCTATTTTATTCTTCCATATCTTGTAAGGCTAAGTAACTTATCTTTAGTGCTGGATATCATGTCAACTAGTCAGGCTGTTAAAATTCCCCATATTTAATCTAAGAGTAGTTTTATATATTTCATCTGATAATGAGTGGCAACTCCCAAACCTCCGACTTCCCTAGTAATTCAGGATGGAGGCTGACAGACTAGTCTAGGTCGTGACACTCATTATGTTTGTATCCTTGGGCACGTTTTCAAATCTGAGTTTCACATATTACCTACCTCATGGGATTGTTATGAGGATGGAATGAGATAATCCATGCAAAGTGCTTAGCACATTGTCTGCCACCTCGTAAACACTACATTCACTCATCCAACAGCTATTTATTTGTTGTGTTATATATTAGGCATCAAAGACTATGCTGGGCACTATGGGTACAGTTGAGCATAAAATCAGTCTTGATCCCTGCTTCCATGGAGCTTACAAATGAACTCTCAATAGATGCCAGCTGTTATTAGTTCAAGATGGTAAGAATGGGAATGATCTTTTCACTGCTAAAAATAAATAGTATGAGTGGTACAGCAAGAATTTGCAACCTTTTACTTGGGTTTGCTGATTCCCAAATGGCACGTATTTGTAGAGTTAAGTTTCATGGAAAGAAACAACGCAGCATGGAAGGGCTGGATGACTCTCTGACTTAGATTAAACTTGAAATGACAGGCATCAGAGGTGTATAGATACAGCCTGAGATGACCAACTTCCTCTCCTGAGAAGTCTTCCCAGCGCATTATAACTTCCACTTAAGGCACCTCACCTCCCTGGACTTGAGTTTCTTCCTCTGCAAAAAGAAGAAGCTATGCCAGATTATGCCTAAGATTCCTGGCAGCTCCAACATTTTCCAGTTAATTTTGTGTGTGTGTGTGTTTTCCCTAAAAACAGTGATGATTCAGGTCTGCCAGCTTTAATATAGTAGTACTGAAAACAACTAGGCAAAAGGCTTTTCCACACACTGAGATTTTTCAAAGCAATAACAAAAATAGGCACCAGTGGCATAGGCTGTAGTTGCCTGCCCCAACATTCATTTTCTCCTTCCTCCTTAGTAACTGAACCCCAATTTTATTTGAAGTGTCAATGGGCCCAGCTAAAAGGCCTTACTTTCCAGCCTCTTGTGACTCTAGCTAGAATTTGACTAAATTCCAGTCAATGACACGTAAATTGGTCTTTCCAGTACATCTTCTTAAATGGGAAGGGTCAGGCCCTTTTCCCCTCGTGAACAGCAATAAATGAAAGGAATATATGGGAAATGAAATGCTACTGAAACATGTAAAAGAGAAATTTTCAAAAGTCAATTTTTTTAACAAACTTTTTATTAAAAGATCGCCATAACCCAGCAAACCATATGCACTCTCTTTAGAGGATTAAATAAATGGTTTTTACACCTTTTACACTGCCAGGGATAAAACACACCATCACAGTTAGACTAATTGTAAGCTTTTCATTCGACATGCATTCACAAATGTTTATGATCAGTGAAAATTTTCCCATGTTCTTTTCTATCTTCTATAACAAACAGCCAAAAATCCTTGTGTTCTAAGTTACATTTTTATGAAAAATGTAATGCAGTACTCCAAATAGAAGATTTTATCTACTTTCATTTAAGAATCCCAAGATGCACTTCTAGGATAAAGGCATCTGTATTAGTCAGGGTTCTCCAGAGAAACAGGACCACTAGGATGCATACATAGAGAGAGAGATTTATTTTAAGGAATTGGCTCATGAAATTATAGAGTCTTAGCAAGTCTCCAATCTGCCAGGTAGGCTAGCAGGCTGGAGACCCAGGGAACAGTTGCAGTTTGAGTCCAAAGGCTCTGCTGGCAGAATTCCCTCTTCTTCCAGGGAGGTCAGTCTTTTTTTTACTTAAGGCCTTCAACTGATTGGATGAGGCCCACCCACATCACAGAGGATAATTGGCTTTACTCAAAGTCTACTAATTTAAATGTTAATCTCATCTAAAAAAAAAATCTTCCCAGAAACGTCTAGAATGTTTGACCAAATATCTGGGTACCATGGCCTAGCCAAGTTGACACATAAAATTAACCATCACAGCATCTTAGGTAGTTTTATTTGCAAAGATAATCACAGTTTAAGTAAATTTGTGGGTAGAGACCTCTGGAGGCTCTGTGGCCTGGACCAACAGGGGGAGGCTATACCTGAGAAATTGATCTTCAGCTCACCCAGTCTTGCAGGAAATTCTTAAATTATTCTGGGACTGTTACTAGTTACACATAGAGAGTAGCCATGCACGTATCTAGTCTCCAGAGCAATTGGAAAGAGGCAAAAGGGTAGACACGCCTGAGTCCTCCCATTTGTAAACAATCTGACCATATTCCCACCCCCATCAGACAGTATTATAAGCAGCTGAGAAATCTTGTGAGCCTCAGGGCCAGAAAGTGTGCAGCCCCACCTGGGAGGATGCCATTGTGTCCCTCACACTGAAGAGCCATCAATACACAGGTAAGTTTTAGTATCATTTACTTACATTAAAGGAAATTGTATCCTCTGCCTGTGTCTAGTAGGGTCTTCCAACTGAGTAACTGACAGCCTGTTATCAAATAGAGCAGTAAGTCCAGTGCAGCGATATCACAGATGCCAGCATCCACGCTGGTTCCCAAAGCACATGGTACCACCTCGCATATAACACCTTTAACATAGGCTTAAAAACACTTCCCACATTGTGTTAAATACAAACCATACAATTCAAAAACATTAATCAGGACAATCTGTTAAACAGAAAGTAATAAATTGTCTTTTCAGTATAATCTTCAAATCACTTAATTCTATAGTGTTTCCCACCCCCAGAAAAGTGAAAACTATAAATATCCTGTTGGAACAAAATCACTTCAAATTTCTTGCCCAAGAAACCCCCACAATTCCTCAAAGTGTTTGCATTTTTCCTAGTTGAGTAACAATTATCAAGTCTATGGAGCATCAAGTTCAATTTTATTGGAGAAGGAAGGAGGGGGGAGGAGGAGAAGAGGAAGGAGGAAGGAGATGGAAAAGGAGAAGGAGGAGGAGAAGAATGCATTTTAGAACAGTTTCAAATTATCCATGTGCTTGAATTAAACAAAAAGGCTATTTTCAGAATAATATGATCAAATTATAATACTTCTGACATACAAAGAAAACCAGGCTTTCTTTCAAGTGAAAGTAAAATATTAACAAAAGAAAAATCAAGTGTTAGGAAGAATCCACCTCTGAGGAAAAATTGTAGAAAACTGTGGTTTCTAAGTCATGCCTCTTGATTCTTGTCAAACTTATCACAATGTTTGGACGTCGTGATAGTTTAAAATATTACTAATAGTTCTGTGAGAGTGATAAAGACAGCCTTTTTAAGCAGGTCACATTTCTAGAATGGAATCTGCAGTCTTATCTATATTACTTTAAAATGAAGTAAAATATTTGCAAAATGATTTCACTTGAAGCCATTTTGCCAGAGAGAAAATGTGCAAGGCATTGTAGGATCATCTTCAGTATGGGAAACTGGGTGGCAAAACTTATTGATTTAGAAAAACAATTACCTCTTCAGGTAAGCAAGATTTGAATTAGACCAAGAAATACAGATTTACAAGTCATAGAATTATAGGATGAGAGCTGGAAGGTGTCTCAGTGACCAGCCCAGCTTCTTCCCTTTACAGAAGCAGTAGCTTCAGTCCAGAATGCTTAAGTGATTCAACCAAAGGCAGATAAACAAGTAGCAGAGCTGGTATTCAACCCAGACCTTAGGACTCGAGTTTAATACTCTTACTGTGGTGTTCCTCTGGGTGTTGCTTTTAGTGTGTGCTATGGTCTGAATGTTTGTGTCCTCCCAAATTCGTATGCTGAAACCTTAATGCCCAATGTGAGGGTATTTGGAAGTGGGGCCTTTGGGATGTGCTTAGGTCATGAGGGTGGAGGTTCATGAATGGGATAAATGCTCCTATAAAAGAGACCCCACAAAGCTCCCTAGCCCCTTCCACCATGTGAGGACAATGAGAAGTCAGCAGTCTGCGACACAGAAGAGGGTCTTCTCCAGAAAGAGACCACGCTGATGCCTTGATCTTGAAATTCTCAGCCTCCAGAACTGTGAGAAATAAACTTCTGTTGTTTAGAAGCTACCCAGGCTGTGGTATTTTGCTATAGCAGCCTGAACAGACTAAGACAGTGTGTGAAATAACTTTGGCCATTTATGAAGTATTTTCATCTAGAGGCTCAGCTAGGTCTGCTTCAATAAATACAGTTCATGGTTATGAGTAGCCATATATAAATACAGCATATCAATCAACCCCGACTAGAAATCAAGTCCTTGCCAAGCACCTATTATGAAGTATGCACCAATACAGGGAATGCAGAAGTAGAAGAAATATGACACATTCTTTATACCCCAAGAGTTATAAGCTATGTGAGAAGATCAAGGCACCACCTGAAACAGCATCAAAGTCATAATGGTATGTAGTTCAAATTACTAGTGTTAAAAGACTTCAGGAAATGTTCATGAAGGCTGAATATTACATTAAGTAGGTGGAGAGTTCCATTTCCAGCTATAGAGAATAATGACTGGAACTGGACCGGTCCTCCGCTGTAAGCGTCTGTTTCAGAGAGGAGACAATAGGTATCCCAGGACTGTGACTCTTGAAAGAAGGGAAATAAATAATGCGAACCCTATGATCCCCAGTTTCTCTTTTATCTCCAGTATCCCCTTTCTGTAGGAAGGGGAAATACAGAGTCTGGGGGTCTTGTAGAACTGTGGAGATAAAGATCAGAGTTCAAGGAGGCTGGGGCACCTAGAATTTGCACTGCAGAGCACCTGAGAGAAGGGAGCTATGCCAAAAAAGAGGTCCAGAGATCTGCAGAGGGGGCCATTTGTGTCTGGCTCTAGACTAAGCTATGGATTCATGGTGCAAAAACCCATGGGCCAGGGAAAGAATAGTTACAAGGATCTGTTAGCTGAACAACTATCAATATTCTCACAGGGCTGGGAGATGTTCAAGATCCGAACAGCTGTGGTAGAGAGAACTCATTCAACTCCCAGAGAATTCCATGCCTTAGGACGAGGGCCATACTAGGGTTAAAGTAAAGGGGACTCTAGACCTGCCCTAACAAAGCTCTGAAAACCCCAAGAGAATCAAACTCTCGGAACTGAAAGCAGAGATAGAAAACACAGTTGTGCTTGGAGACTTGAACACTCCTCTCTCAGGAACTGATAGAATAAGTAGACAGAAAATCAGTAAGGACGTAGAATTCTTAACACAATCAGCCAACATGACTTAACTAATAGAAGGTGTATTCTTTTCAAGGGTATGTGGACTAAGGAAGATAAATTGGGTTGTAAAACAAGTCTAGATACCTTTAAAATAATTGAAATCAAGCAGAGCATATTCTCTCACCACAACAGAATTAAGTTAAATATCAATAACAAAAAAAAACCTGGACAAATCCTCAAATATTTGGAAGTTAAACACCATGTCTCTAGTTAGCACAAAGGTCAAAAAAAGAGAGAGGAATTAGAAAACATTTTGAACTGAATGAAAATAAAAATATGACATATCAAAATACATGAGGCCAGAGAGGAAGTCAAGATGGCGGCGTAAGCAGACTCTGAACTCACCTCCTCCCATGGACACAGCCAATTTACAACCACTCGTGGAAACATTACCCCTGAGACAGAACTGAAAGCTGGATGAGAGGAACTCCTGCAACAACGGACAATCCTAACTGAGGTGGAAGAGGCAGAGACTCCCTTCTGGAGAGAAAAACGCCGCCTTCACAAGCCGCCAGCTTCACGGCCGCCGGGAGCAGCTCACAGGTACGCAGCCTCCCTGGAGGCGCGGGGCCCTGAGCCGGGGAGCGCCCCCGCTGCGGGCATTTTGTGGACCCAGCACAATCGAGACCAGCAGCATAATATCTGACTTTGCTGCTACTAAAGCATTGGGGAGCACCCCCAGAAAACCCGGTTCACAAAGAAACTAAAACCGGCTCTTAAAGGGCCCGCGCGCAAACTCACCCGTTTCAGAAAGCATCCTAAAATCACCAGAAAGAAAGGTGCACAGTGCTTTGGTGAAAAGAGACTCACCTAATAGGCCCTGAGCGCAACTCGGTGAGGGATGAGACCTCTCCAGGGACTGGGACAGTGGCAGTGGCCATTGTTGTGGCCCGGTGTGGGCGAGCTGACACAGACGCCATTGGAGTTCTCCCTGAGGCCTGCTAGCCCAGGGTCTGCCCCACCCGCTAGAGCACCGATTTAATCCAGCTCAGCCAGGGCAGGCAGCCCACCCTAGAGACTGGCCCCACCCAACAACAAGCCCTCAGGCAACATGTGGGCCTGCATAGATTGGTGACTGGATTCTCTGCAGCCTGGCAACTGAGCTGAATTTAGCGGGGCAGGGTGTGCACAAGGAGCTGGTGGAGAGTGTGGGGCGGTGGCGGAGTGTGTGGGGCTCCTGCCGTGGAGAGACTGGGTCCGCGTGGGGAGGTCGGGGCACGCACACGGGGCAGGACTGTGTTGACTGTGTGTGTGGACCTGTGGGTGGCAGGGCTTGTCAGCTGCAGAAGACTTGTGCTTCTCAAAGACCCACATAGGGGGTTTGCCCCACCTTCCAAAGCCTGAAACAATTGGGTGCTCCTGTGCCTGAGGCCAGCCCCACCCAGCTGCAATCCTCAGAGAGCTGACAAGAGACCTAATAGGCTAGAGGCTTACAGCAATTGTAAGGCTCTGAGCCTAACAACCTGCCATGCTGGGGGCCTACTCACTTAAAAGAAATACTGCAACACAAATGTGGTATTAGAACTTACAGCCAACTGTGCTGGGACTCCCCACACCTGATAAAGAGACTGAAGGGCCCACAACAACTACAAGCAGCTGAGCACTACAACAGCTGGCCAGGAGCATAACTCGGCCTCCCTGGGTGCCTACAGGGAGAGCAAACAGGCCACAACAGAAGGACACACGTAGCCCACATAGGGGTCACCCCTGGAACATTGAGAACTGAGGGAAGCACACTGGAAGCCTCCTAAGGCATCACTTACATAAGGTCACCTATCCAAGAGCAGGAGACGTAGCTGACCTACCTAATACATAGACACAAGCACAGGGAAAGAGGCAAAATGAGGAGGCAAAAGAATACATTCCAAGTAAGGAAACAAGACAAAACCCCAGAAAAGGAACTAAGTGAGACAGAAATGAGCAACCTACCCGACAGAGAGTTCAAACTAAGAGTGTTAAGGATGCTCACTGATCTGGGGAGAAGAATAGATGAACTCAGTGAGAATATCAACAAAGAAATGGAAGATATAAAAAAGAACCAATCAGAAATGAAGAATACAATACTGGAAATGAAAAATTCATTAGAGGGACTCAAAAGCAGAGTAGAGGATACAGAAGAACGGATCTGTGAGCTGGATGAAAGACTAGAAGAAATTACCCAAGGTGAACAGGTAAAAGAGAAAAGAATTAAAAAGAGTGAGGACAGTCTAAGGGACCTCTGGGACAACATCAAGCACACTAACATCCGTGTTATAGGTGTCCCGGAAGGAGTAGAGCGAGACAAGGGGGCAGAGAATCTATTTCAAGAAATAACAGATGAAAACTTCCCTAACCTAAGGAAGGAAACAGACATCCAGGTACAGGAATCACAGAGAGCCCCAAACAAGATAAACCCAAAGAGGCCCACACCAAGACAGATCACAATCAAAATGTCCAGAATTAAAGATAAAGAGAGAATCCTAAAAGCCGCAAGAGAATGTCAAGTTACATACAAAGGAAACCCCATAAGGCTATCAGCTGACTTCTCAGCAGAAACTTTACAGGCTAGAAGAGAATGGTACCATATATTTAAAGTGCTAAAAGGAAAAAACTTACAGCCAAGAATACTCTACCCTGCAAGGTTGTCATTCAAAATGGAAGGACAAATCAAAATTTTCACAGACAAGCAAAAATTAAAGGAGTTTGTCACCAAGAAACCAGTGCTACAAGAAATGTTAAAGGGACTGATTTAAGGGGAAAAGAGAAGACCACAAATAGGAAAAATTATCTATTTCCATGATAAGAACGTAATGGATACAAATGCACAAAAAGAGGTTAGATATGATATAAAAAACATAAAAGGAGGGAGGAGGGGAGTTAAAGAGTACAGCTTTCAGAGAGAGGTCAAACCAAAGTGACCATCAATTCTGTATAGAAGAAGAAAGGAACAGAGAAGGACTACTAAAACACTGAGAAAACAAAAAAAAAGTTAAAAAATGGCAGTAAGTACATACTTATCAATAGCTACTTTAAATGTCAATGGACTAAATGCTCCAATTAAAAGGCATAGGGTGGCTGACTGGATAAAAAAACAGGACCCATATATATGCTGCATACAAGAGACACACTTCAGACCTAAAGATACTCACAAACTGAAAGTGAAGGGATGGAAGAAGATACTCCACGCAAATGGCAATGAAAAGAAAGCTGGGGTAGCAGTACTCATATCAGACAAAATAGACTTTAAAACAAAAACTGTAAAAAGAGACAAAGAAGGGCATTACATAAGGATCAAGGAAACAATCCAACAAGAGGATATAACACTTGTAAATATCTATGCACCCACTGTCGGTGCACCTAAATATATAAAGCAATTATTAACAGACATAAAAACAGAAATAGACAGTAACACAATAATAGTAGCGGACTTTAACACTCCACTTACACCAATGGATAGATCATCCAAACAGAAGATCAATAAGGAAACATTGGCCTTAAACGACACACTAGAACAGATGGACCTAGTAGATATATACAGAGCATTCCATCCAAAAACCGAAGAATACACATTCTTTTCAAAGGCACATGGAACATTCTCCAGGATTGATCACATATTAGGCCACAAAACAAGTCTCCATAAATTTAAGAAGATTGAAATAATACCAAGCATCTTTTCTGACCACAACGGTATGAAACTAGAAATCAACTATAGGAAGAAAATCAGAAAAGCCACAAATACGTGGAGATTAAACAAAATGCTACTGAACAACGACTGGGTTAACAAAGAAATCAAAGAAGAAATCAAAAAATACCTGGAGACAAATGAAAATGAAAATACGACATGCCAGAATTTATGGGATACAGCAAAAGCGGTTCTAAGAGGGAAGTTTATAGCGATACAGGCCTATCTCAACAAACAAGAAAACTCTCAAATAAACAATCTAACAATGCACCTAAAGGAACTGGAAAAAGAAGAACAAACCAAGCCCAAAATCAGTAGAAGAAGGGAAATCATAAAAATCAGAGCAGAAATAAATGAAATAGAGATCAAAAACACAATAGAAAAAATTAATAAAAGCAAGAGCTGGTTCTTTGAAAAGATCAACAAAATTGACAAACCTTTAGCTAGACTCACCAAGAAAAAGAGAGAAGGCACAAATAAGTAAAATCAGAAATGAAAGAGGAGAGGTTACAACAGACACCTCAGAAATACAAAAGATTATAAGAGAATACTATGAAAAGCTATATGCCAACCAATTCAACAATCTGGAAGAAATGGATAAATTCTTAGAATCATACAACCTTCCAAAACTGGATCAAGAAGAAGTAGAGAATTTGAATAGACCAATCACCAGTAAGGAGATCGAAACAGTAATCACAAACCTCCCCAAAAATAAAAGTCCAGGACCAGACGGCTTCCCTGGTGAATTCTACCAAACATTCAAAGAAGACTTAATACCTATCCTTCTCAAACTCTTCCAAAAAACTGAGGAGGGGGGGAAGCTCCCTAACTCATTCTACAAAGCTGACATTACCCTGATACCAAAACCAGACAAGGACAACACATAAAAAGAAAACTATAGGCCAATATCACTGATGAACATTGATGCAAAAATCCTCAACAAAATACTAGCAAATCGCATAAAAGAATATGTTAAAAAGATTATACACCATGATCAAGTGGGATTTATTCCAGGGATGCAGGGATGGTTTAACATTCGCAAATCAATCAACGTGATACACCACATTAATAAAATGAAGAATAAAAATCACATGATCATCTCAATAGATGCAGAGAAAGCATTTGACAAGATACAGCATCCATTTATGATAAAAACTCTGAATAAAATGGGTATAGAAGGAAAATACCTCAACATAATAAAGACCATATATGACAAACCCACAGCTAATATCATCCTCAATGGTGAAAAACTGAAAGCTATCCCTCTAAGAACAGGAACCAGACAAGGATGCCCACTGTCACCACTCCTATTTAACATAGTACTGGAAGTCCTAGCCAGAGCAATCAGGCAAAAGAAAGAAATAAAAGGGATCCAAATTGGAAAGGAAGAAGTGAAACTGTCACTATTTGCAGATGACATGATTTTATATATAGAAAACCCTAAAGAATCCACCAGAAAACTTTTAGAAGTAATAAACGAATATGGTAAAGTTGCAGGATACAAAATCAACATACAAAAATCAGTGGCATTTCTGTACACTAACAATGAAGAGAAATTAAGAATACCATCCCATTTACAATTGCAACAAAAAGAATTAAATACCTAGGAATAAACTTAACCAAAGAGGTGAAAGAGCTGTACACCAAAAACTATAAAACATTTCTGAAAGAAATTGAAGAAGACACAAAGAAATGGAAAGATATTCCGTGCTCTTGGATTGGAAGAATTAACATAGTTAAGATGTCCATACTTCCTAAAGCCATCTATAGATTCAATGCAATCCCTATCAAAGTGGCAACAACATTTTTCACAGAAATAGAACAAAGAATCCTAAAATTTATACGGAACAACAAAAGACCCCGAATAGCTAAAGGAATCCTGAGAAAAAAGAACAAAGCTGGAGGTATCACACTCCCTGATTTCAAAATATACTACAAAGCTATAGTAACCAAAACAGCATGGTACTGGCACAAAAACAGACACACAGATCAATGGAATAGAATCGAAAGCCCAGAAATAAACCCACACATCTATGGACAGCTAATCTTTGACAGAGGAGCCAAGAACATACAATGGAGAAAAGAAAGTCTCTTCAACAAATGGTGCTGGGAAAACTGGATAGCCATATGCAAAAAAATGAAAGTAGACCCTTACCTTACACCATACACAAAAATTAACTCCAAATGGATTAAAGACTTGAATGTAAGACCTGAACCTGTGAAACTTCTAGAAGAAAACATAGGCAGTACGCTCTTTGACATCAGTCTTAGCAACATCTTTTCAAACACCATGTCTGACCGGGCAAGAGAAACAATAGAAAAAATAAACAAATGAGACTACATCAAACTAAAAATCTTCTGCACAGCAAAGGAAACCATCAACAAAACGAAAAGACAACCTAACAATTGGGAGACGATATTTGCAAACCATATATCTGATAAGGGCTTAATCTCCAAAATATATAAAGAACTCATGCATCTCAACAACAAAAAAACTACCAAGCCAATTAAAAAATGGGCAAAAGACCTGAACAGACATTTCTTCAAAGAAGATATACAGATGGCCAACAGGCACATGAAAAGATGTTCAAAATCAGTAACTATCAGAGAAATGCAAATCAAAAGTACAATGAGATATCACCTCATGCCCGTCAGAATGGCTATAATTAACAAGACAGGAAACAACATGTGTTGGAGAGGATGTGGAGAGAAGGGAACTCTCATACACTGCTGGTGGGAGTGCAAACTGGTGCAGCCACTATGGAAAACAGTATGGAGATTCCTCAAAAAATCAAGGATAGAACTACCATATGATCCAGCTATTCCACTGCTGGGTATTTATCCAAAGAACTTGAAAACACCAATGCAAAAAGATACATGCACCCCTGTGTTCATTGCAGCGTTAATCACAATAGCCAAGACTTGGAAGCAACCTAAGTGCCCATCAAGGGACGAATGGATAAAGAAGCTGTGGTATATATACACAATGGAATACTACTCAGCCATAAGAAACGATGAAATCCAGCCATTTGTGACAACGTGGATGGACATTGAGGGTATAATGCAAAGTGAAATAAGTCAGAAGGAGAAGGTCAAATACCGTATGATTTCCTTCATTAAGTAGTAGATAATAACAACAATAAACAAACACATAGGGACAGAGATTGGATTGGTGGTTACCAGAGAGGAAGGGGGGAGGGAGGAGGGTGAAAGGGATAATTCGGTACATGTGTGTGGTGATGGGTTGTAATTAGTATTTTTGTGGTGAACATGATGTAATCTATGCAGAAATAGAAGTATAATAATGTACACCTGAAATTTTTACAATGTTATAAACCAATGTTACTGCAATAAACAAAAAATTAAAAAAAAAATACATGAAATGCAGCTAAGTCAGTGTTTAGAGAAAATTTTATAATGTTAAATATCTATATTTAGAAAAAGAAGATCCAAAATCAAAGATCTAAACTCACATCTTAAAAAAACTAGAAAAAGAGCAAATTAAACCCCAAGTAGAAGAAAATAAATAAAGGTACAAGCAGTGATCAAGGAAATAGAAAACAAAGAAATAATTTTAAAAAATATCTAGGAAACCAAAAGCTGGTTCTTTGAAAGATAAATAGAATTGACAAAAGTCTAACTATACTAATAAAGATTAAAAGAGAAAAAGCACAAATTGGCCATATCAGGAATGTCTTACAGACATTAAAATAAGGTAATATTATAAACAACTTTATGCCAGTAAATTAGACAATTTATATGAAATGGAAAAATTCCTTGAAAGACACAATTTGCCAAAACTGACACAAGAAATTTAAAAACTAGAATAGCCGAATTTCTGTTAAGGGTCCTCAGCCCCCAATCCCTCTCCTTTGACCTGCTTTGTGATACCGGATCTGAGTCCTGTAAACATTTCTCTTGCCGGATAGCCTAGAGGGTACTGGAGGGACATCGCACGAGGAAGGAGCTTATTTGTCCTTGTTCCAGTGTGCTTTTTTCTTCTTGCTTCTGTGATATGTGGCTGCTAGCACCACGTGGGACACCCAGTGATGCACTACTTCCAGTGAGGGCTGGAACAACCAGTGGTACTTACCCTCCAGTGATTTCCACCAACACCCCAGGTGGTTTCCCAGAGAGTATCACCAGCACCACAAAGGCTAACTTTCTAGGGAGTTTCAGCAGCACCCCAGGAGGAAGCTTCCCAATGCATCTCAAACACACCCCAGAAGGCAGTTTCCCGCTTGCCAGCTCCAGCAGGCATGATGTCAGCAAACTTTTATGCCGTTCCCAGTGCCACAGCCACACCATCTCCAACAAGATCTGAGTCTCAGCTTTGTAAGGAAGCCTCTTCCAAATTTTCTCCTTCCTTGAGTGCTCTGCCCCAGCCAAGGAAGTAGCCAGTCTCTATATCTGCTATTTCTGTGTTCTTTAAAGTTCTCTTTACCCCTTAGTAGTTAATCCTGTTACTAGTTAATAACACTTTTTAAGTTTTTCCTGGTGTGGCTTCTGTCTCCCTACTGGACCTGATACAACTGGTGAATTCTATCTAAAATTTAAGACTCTCACAAACTCTTTCAGAAAATAAAAGAGGAGAGGAAGGAACACTTCCCAACTGATTTTCCAAGGCATCATCCTGTTATCAAAACCAGACAAAGACATTACAAGAACAACAACTTGGCCAATATTCTGCATAGACACAAAAACCCTTAATCAAATAAGGGCAAAATGAATCTGCTAATATATAAACAGGATAATAAACCCCACGTGGTCATCACATATCTTAGATATGCAAAGTTGTTTTAATATTTAAAAATCAAACAATGTAATATATACCAACTTAGTAAAGGAGAAAAATCATATAACTATCTCATTAGGTATAGAAAAAGCCTTTAACAAATTCAACCTCTATTCATAATAAAAATTCTCAGCAAATTGGAAATAGAAGGTAACTTTCCCTAGATAAAGCAAATCTACAAAAAACTTCATAGCTAATGTGACACTTAATGGCGAAAGACACTTTCCCCCTAAGATCAGGAACAAGGCAAGGATATCTGCTCTTCCCACTTCCTCCGTACATTGTACTGGAAGTCCCGACCAGTGCAACCATGTCAGAAATAAAGCAGACACATTGGAAAGGAAGAAGTAAAACCAACTGTACTCACAGATGACATTACTGTGTATGTAGAAAATCCTAAAGAATTTACAAAAAAAAAAAGCTGGTAGAATAAGGGAATTTAGCAATGGAGTAGCATTGCAGGTCAACATAAGAAAAGCAGCTGTATTTCGACATATGTGCAACAAATAGCTGAAAAATTAAATTAAAAAAAACACCATTTACAATAGCATTAAATATACATAAAATATTTAAGGATAAATTTAATAAAATACATGCAAAACCTGTACATTGAAAACTACATAAATTGCTGAGAGAAATTATGGAAAGCCTAAAAACATGGAGATGTAACATGATCATGGATTGAAAGGTCGATATTAAGATATCCATTCTCCCTAAATTTATCTGTAATTTCAACGTAATCCCAATCAAAACTTCAGAAAGCTCTTTGCAGAAATATATAAGGTGAGTCTAAAATTTATATGGAAATGTAAAAGACCTAGATTAGTCAAAACAATTTTGAAGAACAAAATTAGAGGATTTAAACTGAGTTCAAAGTTTACTATCAAGCTTCAATAATGAAGACAGTGCACTATTTGCCTAAAGATAGACATATAGATCAAAAGAACAGAATAGAGAATTTATTTCTGGATGTACACATATATAATCAATTGATTTTTGACAAAGAATGTTCTTTTTTCAACAAATGATGCTGGAAAAACTGAATATCCATACAGGAAAAAAAAATGAACCTCAATCCTCACCTCTCATTGTCACATATAAAAAGGAATACAACATAGATCACAGGCCTGAATGTAAAAGCTAAAAGTATAACCCTTCTAGAAGAAAACAAAGGAGAAAATCCTTGTGAACTTGGGGTAGACAATGATTTCTTAGGACACAAAAAAACACCCACCATAAATGGAAAAAATGATAAATTGGACTTCCAAATTAAATTTTTGTACTCTTCAAAAGATACAGACTTGGAGAAAATAATTTGCAGAACATATACGTGATTTTAAAAAAATGAAACTTGCATCTGGAACATATAAAGAGCTCCAACAACTCAATAATACGACCGACAACCCTATTTTTTAAATGAGCAACAGATTTAAACAGACATTTCACAAAAGAAAACATACGAATGACAAATAAGCCCATGAAAATATCCTGAACATCTGATGCACCTACTACACATCCCCAAGAAAGAGTTAAAATTAGAAAGAATAACAATATGAAGCACCGACAAGAATGTGGAGCAACTGAAACTCTCAAACATTGCTGATGGGAGTGCAAAATCATACAATCATTTTGGAAAACATTTTGGCAGTTTCCTATAAAGTAAAACATACACTTCCCAAAAGGTCCAGCCATTTCACTCTTTGGTATTTACCCAGAAGAAATGAAAACATATGTCCACACAAAGATTGGTACACAAATGTTCATAACAGTTTTATTTGTAATACCAAAAACTGGAGGGAACAAATTGTAGTATATCCATACAATGGAATACTCTTTGAAATAAGGAGCAAACCACTGACATACAGAGTAACACGGACAAATCTCAAAAGCATTATGCTGAATGAAAGAACCATTCACGAAAGAGTACATAGTGTATGATGCCACTTTTAACATGTTTTGAAACAAAGAAAACTTACAATAGTGATAGAAATCAGATCAATGGTTGCCTGAGACGGAGTGGGTGGGGGGAGAGGAAATGACTGCACAGGGGTACAAGAGAACTTCCTGGGGTGATGGAAATGTTTGATATCTCGGTTGGAGTGTTGGTTACATGGGTATATGCATTTCTCAAGACTCATTGAACTGTACACTTAAAACGGGAACATTTTATTGTATGTAAATTATACCTCCATGAAGTTAATTTTAAAAAAATATGTAGAGACCTGAAGTGGAAATCACTTCGACTTGGTTTTAATTTAAAAATTTTCTCTGTAATCTGATTTATTCTAATATCTAGCTTCTTGTCTTTAATAGTAATACAAAACTTCATGTCAGTTTAGTCTATGTTAAACCATTACAAATTCCAAATATAAGAATTAGTTCAATGAAGTTCATTATAAAGAATTCCAGAATTAACTTTATCCACATGAATAATTAAGTTGTTTCTAGGAGGTCCACTAACCCTTAGATACAAATTATACTGCATGAGAAATATGCTTATCATACTTAAATATAAACATATTGATACTTTAATGAAATAAATGCATGGAACCACACAAAATATTAGAGGATGACCCAATTCTATGAACTAACAAAAGGCTAAGTGTTCCCCTTCTTCCCCGCACAAGGAAATAAAAGAATTCATTAGCTATTTTAGTCTGTTACCAGTACCACATGAGCAGACAGACCAGGAAAAGCACAATGAAATGACATACAAGAAAATTGCGACAATTTAACTTTAGACCCATTTACAGCATTGGCTATGTGGGATTTTCTTCCTCCTTCCAGCCACCTGGGAAAATGTTCTCAGAGAGTTATAAGCGTTACAAGAGTAAAAGTTGGATCCAAAAGAATTAAAAAATGCAGATAACCCAATTAAATCTGCTAATATTTATTATTGCAGAAATAGTTTCAGAGGTAGTTTATTAATGACGCATTTTTCAAATCATCGTATCTATATTCAAAAGCATCATCTTAAAAAGGAAAAGAAAAACTATGTTTTAGAGGTTAAGGATAACACGTTGAAATGGTTTTCAAAAAGCAGCACTTCCAGTGTTCTTCAGCTTCCTATCATGGCAGCGTTTTCTTCAGACAAGGACATCAACTCACTCAAACACACAGTCAGCGTTAATAAATACATCTCAGTGACGATCAACTTATTGCCATCTGCATGATCACTTGCAAATAAGATGAAAAAGAGGTACCTCAGCATTAACACCAAGGCTTCAGGTCTGAGCCACGGAAACCACTTCCAAGGAGAGGACCAATGTATGGTTTGAATTTAAGGGACAACTCAGGTAATGGTAACGATTCATCTGCTTCCCCTTGGAATTAGTTCTAAAAAACTCTTCCAGCAGATCAAGCAAAAATATATTTTTCTCTTCATTTACTCTTCATTATTTTTAGCCTCCAAAAGGCTCATACACTGCTCCATCAAAACAAGAATTGGCTCTGAACCAAAACCAAACAGCAAGAAAGAAAATCCCAAGAATGTTCTACGGTGCTCTGTATTAGCCTGTGGCTTCCACATAAAAGTTGTCAAATTGTGCAAATTCGAAGAAGTGAGTTCCAATCGCAGCCCAGCCATTCTTTGGGAAATTCACAGGGACGTTTGTCCAGAGAGACTTGCCATTCAACATGCCAGAGGAGAAATGACCCTGGAGGAGAGAGAAATGCACCCCTTGAAGACATATGAAAATGATTCTCTGAAGTCTGTTTCTCAATAACTTATGGCCCACCTACTTAGTGGAGCAAATATCCTTCTCGCTTAAGACTTACCACAGCAAAATACAATTCCACAAGTTTGAGCAAAAGTTTGAAACACAGGAAAAATTTTCTCAGAGGAAATTCCTATGTACTTAATGTAAATAGTTTCCAAGGCACATACCTCAATATGTCTTTGTATCCACCAAAATGTAAAACCAACAGAAATATAAAACTTTTCATAACATTATTATAAAATTCTAGACAAAAGCCCACTAAAATGAAAAACATTTATATTTACAAGTAGTTGCATACACATGTGTTGTGGCTAACAGCCACCAGCTCTTCAGACATGATGGCTGGAGCCAAAACGTTCACCTCTGCCTCATTGTTTAATTAAGGTCTTTGTTAAGGAACCTTACCCCAGCCATTGCTTTGTCCCCACGTACAGAAAATCACTTCAAAGTCATTTGGCAAGAGGGGCCCGGGGAGGGGGTGGGGTGGAGAATGGGAGTAGCCATAGAAACGACTTACTGGTCACTGACAGAGAAAGATAAAAATAATGTCTTCCACAGATGGCCACCATTCCTACTTAGCTACGTGCCTGGCACACGGTGAACAACAGATGTTCGCTCTGATTATCATTATTACAGCACGCTTATGCGTGTATACTCACAGCACACAATTACAGCTAAACACTTAAAACTGGCTAATTTCAAAGGGTGAAGAGCTAAAGATCCAGAGTACTAGGCCAAGAACCAAAATGAAACCTGTTCTTAAGTCACAGAATTATAACGCCGTGGGCCTTAACTTAGTTCTTTTATTTTACGGACGGAAATACTGAGATTTCACAAGATTAAAACTCAAAGTCACAGACTGACTAGCAGCGCTAAGACTTGAATCCAAGTTGTCCAACTCCACATTCAGCACCACATACATTCCTCTTACGACACACCTGCACAGCTATCTTCAGCTCTAACCGTGCTTACCGAGCATCTTCTTCCACTTAGGACATAGTGAATATTAACACTGAGCCACGGGACTCACAGACGCAAATCATATGAAGCACAAAACCCGTCTACCTTATCTCCTCCTCCCCCGCTCCTCATTCCCCAGGAGTCAGCCAGCCTGGCCTCCTGGATGCTCCTCACACGACGCCAGTCACAGAAGTGCCCTCTGCTCAGGCTGCTCTTCCCATCATTCAGGTCCCAGCTCAGACGTCAGCAACTCCTAGAGGTCTTCCCTGACCTCTCTATCTAAACAATCTGGGCAGGGGAGCTACTTTATCTCACTACCCTATTTTTCCTTCATGATTTTATTTCTTTATTTATTTACAACTTTACTGTCTTAGAACAGGAGTCAGCCAACTATGACCCACAGACCAGCCATCTATTTTTATAAATAAAATTTTACAGGAACACAGACACACCCATTCATTTGCCTACTGTCTGTGGCTGCTTTCTCACTACAAGAGCGGAGTGGAGCAGCTGCAGCACAGACCACATGGCTCACACAGCCTAAAATATTTACTCTCTGGCCCTTGACAGAAAAAGTGTGCTGACCCCTGTCCTAGAAGAATATAGGCTCCAAGAGAGCAGGAACCTTGTCTGTGTTGTTCCCTGTTGTATTCCTAGCACTTAGAAAAGTGCATATAATAGATGCTTAATAAAAATGTGTCGAATGAAAGAATAAAAAATAGTTAACCCTAAAACAACCTTGGAAGTTATCTCCATTTTACAGGAAATGGAGCTCAAGGAAACAGAAGCTCACAGAGCTGTGAAGAACTTGCTGGAAGTCTCAGTAGGTGTCAGCAAGGAAATATGAGTTGGTTCCAAACATGCCTGGTTCCAAATACGCCTGCTCCTAAAAATATTATCTTGATTCATTAAGTGCTTACCACATATCGGGTACTGTACCAAACTTGCACATATATGATCTCATGCGATCTTTATAAGAAGGGTGGTCGTCATGGTCTTATGGATGGGAAAACAGAAGCTGAGCAATATAGAATAGTTGCAAACGGAACATAGTAGACTTCAAAGTCTACCGTGCTAACCACCATGCAACAGTGCTGAGGGCGTAGCACCTGACGTGTGCTGAGAAGAATCTAAAAATGGCCAGTGTTAAAATGAGAACATCCTCACATTAGCTGTAATTGGGAAAATGGACATCATAGAAGATGGTGTTGTTTTGTTTTGTTTTGTTTTCATTTATGCAGCAAATATTTATACGCCAAATGCTGTTTAATGCACTGGGAATTTAGGATGAACAAGAAAGGCAAGGTCCCTGCTCTTATGGAGCTTACATTCTAGTAGAAGGAGACACACACACAATAAATAAGAGGTAAGGGATAAGTGGCATGCGAAGAATTAAAACAGATTGATGTGGTGATGGGTGCCTGAGAGATACTTTAGACTGCAGAGTTGGAGAAAGACTCTCAGAGGATGCGCATAGAGTTGAGATGCAAGGGAGTAGCAGAATGCTCATAGTTGATGGAACAAGAAATAATGGGGCTGGGGAAAGAGTGGGTATAAGTCAGCAAAAGCCCCATCCATCCCAGTGGCAAGATCAGAGCTAACTTCTGAAAGTAATAAATCACACTGTATTAAAGAGATACCAGAAGAAACAGCTAGAATAGTTCAGAGTGGCTGATCAGAGGGACAGAACAAGCATGGGGTCAGGAGGAAGGAACGAGCAGTGAGGCAGGAGGCAGCTCCTTTTTTATTGTTTTCAATAAGCCCTTTTGATTTTTTTAACCACGTATGCAAAGTACCTGAAAAAAAATTAAGGAAATTTATTCTTTAAATCCCATTCACGATTTCAAAAAATTCATAAAATTACTAAAAATAAGCTTACTGAGAAATGTGCACGAACTACAAAAATAAAGCTGAAGGACATAGTGGGAGATCTTAATAAATGGTGAGATGCAGTACATTCTTGTTCCAGGTTCTTGCATGGGAAAACATATTATTCTAAAAGAAATGTTACTTTTGCCCAAATTCATGTATAAATTCAGTGTAATACTGGCAGCATTTTTCATGGAATTCAAAAGATGTTTTAAAAATTCAAATAGAAGAGTAAATATACTAGAATAGCAAAGATAATTTTGAAAAAGAAAGAATGAAGAACTTGCCCACCAATATCCACTGACTCATTCAACAAGTGGTCACTGGGCTCATGCCCCAACAGTGGGCGTCCCAGGCACTTTCTAGGTGCTGGAGCCAGCAGCGAATAACACAGACAGAGGCCTGATTAAAGGAGCTATGTTCTAGTGAAGGGAGCAGGACAAACACATAAACGATCCACAGAAGATGTATGATGCCAGGAGGTAATAAGAGCTTTGGAGAAAAATCAAGAAAGGGGAGAGCGACAGAGTGTGAGGTACAGTGCTATTTTATGTAAGGCGGTCAGGAAAGAACTCTGAAGGAGGTAAAGATGTTAACTACGCAATCAAACATTTTAGAAAGCTACCAAAATTTAGAGTGTGATATTGGATAATGATAGACAAAGCAATATAAAGAGCAGAGAAAAGTTCAGAAACAAGCCTATGCACATGTGATGATCTGTTACATCAAATACACGGCCTTTAAATCAAGGACTATCTATGTAATAAATGATGACGGCTATCCATTTGTTTAAAAAAAATTATATTGGGCTCTTCTCCCTACAATTCACAAATAAATTCCAGATGGATTAAAGACTTAAACATTAATAAAAATCCTAAACATTGTTCAGTTTGGGGGAAAAAATGTTCCTAACCTTGAGAAAGGGGAAGGTCTTTTTAAATAAAACATAAAAGCCATGGAAAAAAAAGTGAAATATTTGATGGTACCAAAATTTAAAATTTCTATTCATGAAACATACCATAAGCAAAATTAAAATACACACAACAGCACAGAAGAAAATATTTGTGACATAGATAACACACAATGGGTTACTAACCAAAATACATAATAAATTCATATAAATCCATCAGGATAAGACAACACAATAGGAAAATGAGGAAAGAGTGGGAACAGGTAACCTCAGAGAAGAGAAAATACAAATAGCCAATAAACATAAGAAGATGTGAAACCTTCTTAATTATCAAGGAAATACAAATCATGTCTATTAGCTTAAAAAAAACATTTAAAAATCAATAATATCAAATATTATTATATTATTTATAACTGCTATAAAAATTGAAGTACAGTTTGGCTAGCAATAGGGTAGCATCCGTTAAAATTTAAAATGCAATTCCACTTCTAAATATCTGCCTAAACAAATGACAGCACACGTGCACCCCAAGAGGCACGTAAAAGATCCCGCCCCCCCATCTGTAAGTAAAGCCAGCCCTCACCTGCTCAGTTCACTGTAAAAGGGAAGAGCTGAAAACAAAGTTATGCCCATCAAGTGTAGTCTAGTTAAATAAACTATGCTACCCCCAAACCAGATATTCAATATATATTGTTACTGCCTGAAAATTAGTATTGTCATTTTTGGTGGTTGGGTAAGAGAAGAGAACAAGTTCAAAAAGTTATCTGAATTCCATTTTTAATCTCTACTGTAACCTAAACAAAATTATGACAGGATCATCTTGGCAGAAGGCAGTATATTAAACAGAAGAATTTCTCTACACAACCTCCCTTGGAAGCATGTCAATCAATAACTCATGATCAACCAATGAGTGACAAATAGTTTTAGCTGTCCATGATATTACAATTAATCTGGTATCTTCTCTGACAAAACATTCATGGAAACCAACTTCTAAAATAGTGTGCTTATAGCTGAAAACTGAATTATTCTCATCCATCAAAAATAAATTTATGTGAGTTTGCTTATATCTATAAGCTCCAATTATAACCTTAGCTCAAAAAAGCTGAAAAAAAATAGTTCAATTATTGACTTTATCTATCACTCCTGAGTTTAAAAAACAAAAACAAAATTAAAAAAAAATAGTGGGGTGATAAAGTCAACTGCTGATGGTTCTCACGTGGGCTTACCCAGACACACACTATCATCCTTGGGACTGGTGGTTTGCTGGTATCATGCAGATTCTCTGCCTATTTCCATTATTTATCACACTTTCCCTCTCTCATTTGATAACAGAAAATTCTAGAAAGGCTCAAGAAAAGATTTTTACCTCCAGGCATTCTGAGCAGCAATACTTACCTTAATAGATAAAGTGAGTGTATACCATTTTTTTGCTGTAACATCAGCATGTCCTAAAGCATATATGATCCATCCAGCTGTAACACAAAAAGATTACCCTAATTGATATTTTTTTAAAACCTATATCACACAATCACATATCTCAGTGGGGGTTCTCAGCTGGCATTTGTGTGCAGTACAGTGAGCCTTAATAAAGATCTACATTTCCAGATCTACAATTGATTTGAAACAAAACATCCTTCATTCAGACACACATTCCACAAGCTTGTATTGAGACCCTGCTCTGAGTCATATACTATATGTGAGCTCATAAGAGAAGCAGTGAAATCAACTTACAAACCAACCAGAGTGTATAATGCGTTAGCATCTATAGTTCAGGTATACATTTATACCTGATTGGACTGAATATGGAGGATAAGAAGGAGTAATCAAAGGCAACCACAAGATTTCCAGCTAGCGTCACTGGTTACACGGTAATAGCATTCACTGAGAATTAGAGAAAATAATGAGTTCAGTTTTGAATGTCTTATATTTGAATGCCTGAGAAAAACTCTGGATGAGATGTCGAGTGGGCAGTTTAAAACACAGAGCAGTGGGGACGGAAGATACAGATTTAAATTCCTAGTTCCAGTTCTGTCGCTAACTCATTTTGAGACCGTGGACAAATCCATTAACCTCTGACTCTCTGTTTTGGATTGGAAAATCAGGGAGGTACCTTCTAGATCGGTCATGCTATTATTATGCAATTGCTACTCTAATGGCCTCACTACCCACTCCCTCTTTAACTTTTATTTTATTTATGGAGCCCTCTTCACCTTAGAAAAAGGCAAAGAGCAGCAAACTGTAGGAGAGATTTTTATTAATGCAGGAAGGAAGTCAAGAGACCAAGAATCAAGAAGAGTCACCACCAATAAGGTCTAGTTTCAACAGAGCGGTGTGTGCCAAAACCAAAGCGAACTGGATGGAATTCAACTTGAACATCTTCTAAGCACCTATTCTGGATAAAATACTATTCTACATAAGACGAGGGCTGTTAAGATGAATGAGAAAAATCAAGCAGTTTTCAAGTTATTAACTAAATTAGGAAATAAAATTTCTCCATGTTAAGCAGATCAGTCCCTCTCTCTATATTTCCATAATCACAGTACCAACACTCTTATAGTCTTGCTTTTATTTATAGTATTTCCTGAGCATTGTCTCCCTACTCTCTCTCTCCTTCTCACCTCACCCCAGCCTCTGCAAATCCTACCCTGACAGCCTAGCTCAACTCTACAATACTCAAAAAATCTTTGTACAATTTTCTGTTTTACTGAGCTGCCTCTCTCTGTACTAATTAAGTAACTCTATAATTTTGAATTGTTTGGTCTTTGCTTATGTGTGTTGAATCTCTTCCCAATTAGACATCCAAGCGCCTTGAAGTAAAGCTCTTTCATTACCCCCATAAAGTAACAAGCAGATGCTCACTGTAACATATTCCATAGTAAGTCATGTGCTGCAGAAGAAGTCACTTACCTAGATCACCTGTAACTCTGTAGGTTCCATTTGCAAAAATCCAGAAGAAAACTCCTCTGGCACTTCTAATCAAGATACCACCTTTACTCACTCTCCCCGCAATGAACACGCCTCCTGTCTCAGGGGTCTCTATGTAAACATCACACTTTATAGTCACATTGGACCTGCAGAATGAAACTGTTGGTTAGTGCTTTTAATTATGCCATTCCGAACGTAGCACAAACATGTCATTTCACAGCCACATGCTTCCAAACTTCTAATTGAAGTGAGTATGTGATTTCCCAAGTCTGTGCTTGCAGCAGGAATGGGCTTCAAGAATCTTCATTGACAACAGTTTTAAATTTAATGTGACTAAAGTCAAGTCATTTCATTGCCTCTTTTAATGAGTTACTGGAAAATAATATTTACTGTTTTTAAGTTTCTTAAGAACTTATTTCTTGTCTCTCTATAATAAAACAACTTCTCATCCTAAGAATATAATATTAAAAGGAGCCATTTTTTTCTAGGAGTACATAAAAGGTAAGTTTCCACGCAATTCTAATCAAAAAGGTTTATGAAATTTCCATCAGTAAAGAGAAGCAGTGAAGGCTATTAGGAGCCTCTGGGAGAAAATAAGCTACTCTGGGGCTAATTTTTACATTTAATACTAACAAGACTTAAAAACTCCAGAAGAAAGATCTAAAATTATTTCTCTGCAAAGACAGTCAACATTATGTTGACTCTATCACAGGGGTTTTCAAGTTTGAGCAGCACCGAAATTGCCTGGGGGGCTCGTTAAATGTTTAACCCCCATGGTGTCTGACTCAGTAGGTCTAGGATGGGTCCTTGAATCTGCATGTCTAAGAAATTCCCAAGTGATGCAGATGCTGCTGGTCCTGGAATTCCACTTTGAGAAACATTTTCCCCTACGGAGCATCTCTGTCTATATAGAGGCAGTAAAACTCTGGTTCTGGGATCGCTGATTGACAGGAGTATATCAAAGGAGGGGAAAGATTCAGCCAACCAGGAACTACCAGAGCTTTAACAACGAGCCCTCCTCCAGGCTTCCTTTTACAAATGCTACTCGATACCTTCTGCAATGATGCAACCACCCCAAACCAACATGATCTCTGAAAATAATTCACCTCCTACTCCAAATCTAACTGCAAATGGGAAAGAAAGAAAGCCTGCACAGAGCCAAGTAGTAAATCAAGCAATTTATCTAAAACAAAACTCAGAATGCCAAGAAATATATTTTGGAAATAGGGGGAAATTGCATCTAGAATTATGTGGCTTTTAGTGACGTCAGCATCATGGCGGAGTTAGCTTTCCCATAAACTCTTCCTCCATAAGATACAACCAAAGGGACAGTCACAGACCAACAACGGACTCCGAGACAGCAAAAAGGAAGATCGGAAAGATCCACACTGCCGCACATCTGAGAGTGGACGTGCTGGGGCACCCGGAGGAAGTGGGGAGAGGTAAGAAGAAATCCTCTCCCTCCCCATCAGATCAGCGATCCAGGTCAGCGCGGCTCCTAGAGAGGGGGGAGGGGCAGCCCTCTGCGGGGAAAACGTAGCTCTTTGGGCTCTCTCAGCCAGTGGGAAACTCCCACACAGAGGACTCAGAACTGCTGCAGGGGTGCCATCAACATCTGAGCACCCCAGGAGAGTGGATAATGAGGGACGAGCGAGAAGCCCCCGACGCCAGGGACCCAGAGGGCAAAAGAGAGAGCCCTCCCCCTCCCTGCATGCCCAACACTGCAGCTCAGCTGACCAGACCAGACAGAGTAGCCAGCCGATTGCAGCGAGCAGCTGGGGCAGAGTGCAGGGGGCTCAGATTACACAGCCCTTAACCCCCACACAGTGGCGGCAGATGGAACTGCAATCAGATATTTCCAGGATGAGGAAAAACAAAGCGAATACAGAAACCACAATGCAAAAGTACATGAAATCACCAGACCAGAAGGAAAATGACAAGTACCCAGAAACCAACCCTGAAGGCACAGAAATCCATAACCTAAACAACAGAGATTTCAAAATAGCTATCATAAAAAAACTCAACAAAATACAAGATAACACAGACAAACAATTCAATGAGATAAGGAATTTCTTCACAAAAGAGATTGAAATCCTAAAGAAAAACCAATCAGTACTGATGGAGATGAAGAATACAATGGAGGAGATAAAGGAGAATCTGGAATCTTTAAAGAACAGAACTGACAATATGGAGGAAAGAATTAGCATTATAGAGGATAGGAATACAGATATGCTCCAGATGGAAGAGGAGAGAGAACTAAGACTAAAGAGAAATGAAGAAAGTCTCCAAGAAATATCCGACTCTGTTAAGAAATGTAACATAAGAATTAAAGGTATTCCTGAGGGAGAAGAGAGGGAAAGAGGAACAGAGAGCCTACTCAAGGAAATAATAGCTGAGAACTTCCCAAATCTGGGGAAGGAGCAGGAAATACCAGTAAGTGAAGCCAACAGGTCACCCAAATACGTCAACAGGCAAAGGCCCACTCCACGGCATACAGTGGTAAGGCCAGCTAAAGTCAACGACAAAGAAACAATATTAAGGGCAGCTAGACAAAAACAAAAAATAACATACAAAGGAACTCCCATCAGGCTCTCAGTGGATTTCTCAACAGAAACTTTACAGGCTAGGAGAGACTGGAATGATATATTCAAAATACTGAAAGACAAAAACTTTCAGCCAAGAATACTCTATCCAGCAAAAATATCCTTCAAATATGACAGAGAAAGAGTAACTTTCCCAGATAAACAAAAGCTAAGGGAGTTCATGGTCACAAGACCCCCACTACAAGAAATACTCAAGAAGATCCTCAGGCATGAAAAAAAGAAGAGAAAGGGAATACAAAGCTTGGAGCAAGGAGAAAAATAGGTAGACAAAATCATAAAAATAGTAGATCTTTATCAGAATAGGTTAGCAACCACTTAAACACCAAAATCAAAGATCAAAGGAAGGAAATCACCAAAAATAAATATAACCTCATCACTGTAAACACACACCCACAACACAAGATAGAATAAGTTGTAACAAGAATGACTTAGAAGGGGAAGAGGAAAGAGATTGAATTGACTTAGTATAAGGAAATAAGAGGCCATCAGCTAATGGACTATCTCATATACAAGATTTTTTATACAAACCTCAAGGTAACCACTAAACAAATAATCAAAACAAAATCACATAAGATAAACAAAGAGAAAACTAGAGAGAGATAAAAACAGAACAAAACTAGATAAGACAGAACAACCGAACTGAATTGGCAGTTCGAAACAAATGGGACAAGAAACAAAGGAAATGCAAAAGAACTGGAAAATAAGTGACAAAACAGCAACATTAAGCCCTCATATATCAATAATTACCCTAAATGTAAATGGATTGAACTCCCAAATCAAAAGATACAGAGCGGCAGGATGGATTAAAAAGATAGACCCAACAATATGCTGCCTCCAGGAAACACATCTCAGCTCTAAAGACAAGCACAGACTCACAGTGAACGGATGGAAGACAATACTCCAAACTAATGGCAAACAAAAGAAAGTAGGTGTTGCCATACTCATATCAGACAAAGTAGACTTCAAGATAAAACAGGTTAAGAGAGACAAAGAAGGGCAATATATAATGATAAAAGGGACACTCCACCAAGAAGACGTATTAATTATAAATATATATGCACCCAACATAGGAGCACCAAAGTACATAAAGCAACTATTAACAAACCTAAAAGGAGACATTAACAACAACACAATAATAGTAGGGGATCTTAATACCCCACTTACACCAATGGATAGATCATCCAGACAAAAAGTCAATAAAGAAACAGTGGACTTAAATGAAAAACTGGACGAGATGGACCTAGTAGACATATACAGAGCACTCTATCCAAAAACAGCTGATTACACCTTCTTCTCAAGCGCGCATGGAACATTCTCAAGGATAGACCATATGTTGGGAAACAAAGCAAGCCTCGATAAATTTAAGAAGATTGAAATCATAACAAGCATCTTTTCAGACCATAATGCTATGAAACCAGAAATCAACTATGAGAAAAAAACTGGGAAAGTGACAAAGATGTGGAGATTTAACAACATGCTACTGAACAACCAATGGACCATTGATGAAATTAAAGGAGAAATCAAAAACTATCTGGAAACAAATGAAAATGAAAATATGCCATACCAAATCATATAGGATGCAGCAAAAGCAGTCCTGAGAGGGAAACTCATAGCGATACAAGCCCACATTAACAAACAAGAAAAAGCCCTAATAAGCAACCTTAAATTACACCTAACAGAACTAGAAAAAGAAGAACAAACAAAGCCCAAAGTCAGCAGAAGGAGAGAAATGATAAAAATCAGAGCAGAAATAAATGACATTTAGACCAAAAAAACAGCAGAAAGGATTAATGAAACAAAGAGTTGGCTCTTTTGAGAAGATAAACAAAATTGACAAACCCTTAGCCAGACTTACTAAGAACAAAAGAGAAAAGGCTCAAATAAATAAAATTAGAATTATGTGGCTTTTACATTTCTCAGAGTTTCTTATCAGCGAATTTTGCACAGTGACATTTTACAATGTAAAGGAAAATATAAAAAAGAAGCAGCGACAACAGGTACACATCAGGAAAGTCCACACTCCATCATCTAATCAAAGTTGGGCTACAGGAAAATCCAACGCTAAGTAATTGAAGCCCCGTCCCTCTTGTATGTCCTCCCACAGTAGAGGGAGCTTTTCTCTCTGTTGATTATCGCCAGCATGAAACCACTAAAGACCAACATTGGTCCTTACATCTCCTTGCTCTTTTCAGGTCCATCAGAAGTTTGGAAGTGCTACGGATACTGTCAGCACCATACACTTATTCTATTTAGAGTTAGAGTGAGAAAAGATCAAACATTTTTCTTTTTTTCACATCACATTCCAGAATAAATGATTCTTGCATCAGAACTTGCAGGCAATTTTACAGATAATGAATGAAACAGAACAAAAATGTGGTTTAGTCTTCCACAGCCATAATCTCTCGGGAGTGCTGACAGAACAAAACCCAGCCAATATATTAGGCAAATTTGATCAAAGGGATGCAGAGTTCAGACGTGTGCAGCAAAAGGTAATTCTGTGATTGTCTTCGGATCCCAACCAAAGCATACAAACAAGATGGAAAGTCTCAAGTAGCTTTGGTAAAGTCTACCAAATAAAGGTATTCAATTCACTGTGCTGGTACTTTTAACTAAATCTCAGTATGAGAGAGGAAGTTGACCACAAACACAATTCTAAGAACTGATGGCACTGTCCACGCATTGAGAGCTGATTTACTAAAATAGCACTATAGATAAACTGCACTATTGTCCCTTGGCTACTCTTAGGAAGACGACGATGATTAAAATGAGATTGTGAGGTGTAGTCCAAAGAGTATGGGCCAGATCTTGCCCTGGTTCTGGAACTTGCAAGTATGGGATCTTGGGCAAATCTTACTCCGAAGCCTCAGTTTCCCAATCTACAAAGTGGGGAGGATGATACCTCTGCCGTAAGGCAGTTGTGGACACTCATACCAGTGTTAGTGTTACGCAGTTTTCATTGCCTCCTTTCCCCACAATAAGTGGACATAGCAGCCAGAGAACAGAAATGAACACAGGATGTGTATCGATCTCTGAACAGATCTGGCTACCTCGAATACAGGATGAAATATTGGGAAGTAACACAAAATAAACAGCATGAGACCAAATTTTAAAGGGTCTTGGAAGTCAGGCATAGAAGTGTAGATCTGATTTAGCAGCAGGAGAGAGTGACTGCATATTAATAATATGATGAAAGTAGGGCTTAAGAAAGATGAAAACAGTCCTTTCTTGACATGCATAATTGCCATTCCCTGATTCTTTTTATTTCAGAATATATCCCTCTTTCTCTCTCTCCCATTTACCCTACCCTCCTCTTCCCCACCTCCTTATCCACTGCAATAGTAAAGACTGAGTATTGCTATTTAAATACTGCAAAATCTTCAAAGTTATGAGGAGTTTTGGTTAATCTTTGAATGGTGCTCTACTACAATCAAAGAGTCTCTCGATTTTTCTAGAGTCCTAGCCAGAAATAAGAGAGTTCGTGTTGAGAGAGAGCCCTCTGTAGTATCCATGGGTGTAGGGGATAAGTGTTGCCACAGAAAGTTAAAGGTTTTTTGTGGTGACCGGCTTCCAAACTGGTGATCAAAATAATGGGGCCCATCCCTTAGACACTTAAACCCAGACACCTGTCTTACAGTAAGACCATTAGTAACAAATGAGGAAATCACAAACCCCACCGACATGATCAGAAAATCCAGGTAAAGTGTCTACTACAGAGATGATGGGATAAATGGCATTTCTGTTGTTTAAAAAGACAAGCCACCAAAGTTGTCCTAAGTTAGGTAAGAACTTTCATGCTACCCCAGTAACTCTCTATGGTGCTGTAAATGTTCCAGAAATTCTGGATAACTGAAAGTTTCTCAAGATTTATATCAGATCTTGGGACTAGAACTTGGATTTATAACAGAGAGTAAGGCAATACAGAAGGGATAGAGACTTTCTGCACCATTCCACAGATAAACAATTCAAGGCTGTTTTCAGAATTATCTTCCCTTCCCTGTCCAAGCTACAGATATGGCTGTTTTGTGGCTTGGCATTAATAATTCCTATCACTAAACCTGGAATGCTTGTGTCTCATGTTTCACAGCGGAATCATACTAGTTAAAAGGAAAAATAGAAACACCTGAAACAGATATAATAAGCCAGTACACTGGAATTCTATAACTGACTTAAAGCGGAAGGGGAAGCTTTGGTTTGGTCTTTATATTTTAAGTGAAGAATAAATACAACTTGTCTCTTTACCAGACACCTAAAGAAAAGAGTTGAATTCACCAGCCTACTAAAAGCTGATTTGCTTTTTACTATTGCCATCTACTGTCACCTGGTAAATAGATTTTCTACAGACTACAACAGTGTAATTCTAGTGTGGATCCAGCAGGTGGCAACACGAGATCAACAAATCAACTCTCCAGCAAAACAAAAAGAAAAACAAATCACAGTCTGTTTATTAAAAAAAAAAACATAATTGGATCCAAAAGTCCTCAATTTTTATACTAAAATCAATCTGCTCCTGCAATAGTCACTATTAAATTGTGCAAATCTGCGGGAAGGACACTACGGCAGCAAAACAATCTGCTGCTTTGTGGCCACCATGATGCTCAACAGTTATCACACACCTATTAGGTTCTTGGACAAGGAGGACCACTGAAAAGTCTTCCACTTCAGAAAGTACCCGACAACACTACAAGGTTATTTCAGCAGAATCTAGATGAACGACACCAATTTTACATACCATTTGTAATCCCCTATAACACTGATCGTGTTGTATGCATCAGCAGCCCAAGTAATGGGTCGTTGATTGAGGACTTGGCGTAGTGTGAAGCGATGCTCTCCAGGGTCTTCCACATTCATAAAATATTCAAAAACGCCAGTCTGATCAGCAAAATTCGGAGCTTCACTAAAAAATGGGTAATCTGCTCAGAGCACAACAAATTCTCTGTTTAGTATCAAATCCTTACAGAATCTCTCCTCTCTCTTATTTTATGGTACATTTTGAAACTTCTGAAAATTTTAAATAAGTAAATGATACTTATAACCGGTCAAAGTTTAGGGTTTAGGTTAATAAAGAGATACTGATTTTTGTATCATCATTAAACATCAATATGATCAGTTTGACATACAAACTTTACGTATTTAATACATGCAATTGCTTAAGAGGAAAGATCATGAGTTTTGGAGTCAGGCAGACCTCGGTTCAAATTATAGCTCAGTCTGTGTCAAGTTTCCTCATTTCTAAGTGGGCAAGAAGACAAGGGAATTAAATGAAAGAATGTATAGAAAATGTATACATAAGGCAGCACTTAGCAAGGACTCAATAAGAGAGTTTTATTATTTCTAATATCTGTCAAACAAGGTTCTAAATCTCTGGTCAGAGTCATCAGCTGAGAGAACATTAGAAAAGGCTTACCATAACAAGAACAGAATTTACAAATTACAAATTTTCTTCTATTTCTAAAATGGAGCAAAAACCAGTTTGCTCCAGATGGCCTAAGCCATCTATCAATCTCTTCCTAGTTTTATTAAATTAAATTATAGTCTTACATGATGAAGGCTATAGAAGAGCAACTTTAGTCATAAGATCCTATAGCTATTTCACACTTCATGCTTTTCCACGTGATTTCACATTTGTCACATCATTTGAGATATTAAGAACCCTAGAAAGTAGTTCTAAAGACTGGCTTATAGTTTTTAACTTTAGTTTTTAGTTTATTTTGTAGCCAATAAAGCATTACATTTTAGATTTGATGGTTTAGAATTGCCTTTCAGCCTTCAGGTCACAAAACAAATAGTTTTGGTGTTGGCAGAAGTTCTTCAATTTCCTTAACTAGGCCATCTTCCACAGACTCCTCACCTACTGAAGGCAAGAATTATTTTTCCAAACAGAGAACTGAGCCAAACATTGTCAGGACACTTGTGGGTGACAAAATTAATAGATTCACCTAAGAGACCATTTTAAAGAGTTGTAAGAAAACAAAGCAGCAAACTCCCCTGAGGGTCACTGTTGTCTGTGTTATCCCAATAATTGAGAGGACTCCAGCACACAGTCCCAAGGGCCTTGCACTCCAATCAACCAGGAGATCATTTCCTGGGAAAGAAAGGGAGCTGAGACCCCAAGGCAGTGACCTGGAGTGGGTGGAGGAGTCTCCATCTGTGGTGGAAGAGAGCGCTCCAGCAACAGGAAGTTCAAGTCGCTCTCTAGCAAAGCTAGTTTCCCTCCCTACTTCTCTCCTACAGCTACAGATTTTAGAAGCAGAGACTAGAGCCACCTGACCCTGTCTGGGAGGTCCATAATGCTATACACCTATTAGTCAACAAGTTTTGTCGCTTACTAAGTGATCTAGGAATATAACCACAATGACCATACCCTCTGACTTTTCAGTTTCCATAAATTACCTATAATCAAAAGCTTTTCTAACAGCTTTAGGACAGATCTTCCTAGAACACCAGGAGAGCTCAAATATAAAACTCCCAGGCACAGCTGGAAGGTAATGAGTTGAATGACCCAAGGATAGCATAACTGTCCTTAGCACACAGTGCGCCAGCACTGGGGAAAGATATTAATGTGCCTTAACGCCCAACAAAAGGAAGGTGTCAATAATGGCTTTCACGAGATATGGCTAACGGGGTAGCAGCAGTGTTACAAATCTTGTTTCACTAAAAATAAGTGAGAATTATAACTTTCATTCTGACAGTTTTTTCTGGCACTGAAAAATCCCCAAGTTGAGATTTACCTTGAAATAATGCAAAAATTAGGTCTCGTTTACCCCATAGCAATTTAGAGCTAGATGAATGTACTTTTCACAGCCTCTCCACCATGCACCGGTTTGACAGGTAGAAATCTATCCACTACTGCTAAAAATGGAAACCAAGTTACGTTTTAATGAAAAAAACTTACCAACATTGAAATCATCCTTATAGATGCGTGGGAAGGGCTGGGATTCTGGAGGCAGTGGGTAGCTGCCTTTGCTCCCGGTGGTGAGGGTGGTGAGCGTGAACAGCTCATCCTCCTGCAGCTCCAGCGTGAAACCGCCGCCGCCGTCGAGGAGCTGGGAAAGAAGGCACCACCGTGTTCAAGACCAGGGGCTTTGGCTCGTCCCATTTGGGCAAAATAGCATATAAAAAATAAGCTTAAAGAAAAGCCAAACTCATTCCCGTCAGAACTTCCTAACCACTTGTGAAGGACACACCCAATATAAAGGCCCTCGGAATCTTTTTTAAGTTATTTAGAAGCCTTTACAAAATTTTACTTTTTACTTTTTACTTTAAAATCCTTTACAGAAAGGATTTTAAAAGAATTTCATTACTTGGAGGAAGGAGGTCCCAAAGGAGGACCCCCTAGATGGTCCCAAAACGTATTTCTATTAGTCTCTTCTTTTCCACTGGACTGTAAACTCTGTAAATCTTGTGTATACTCAATACATGTAACTAAAACATCTGCTTATTTATCTTTTAGGACTTTACTAAGGTAGAAAAATCCATAAAATCTCACTATTGACTCAGCTGTTAAACACAGAACACCTTTTACTATTAAGAAAAAAAAGTCCTATTCATTATATGTTCAATATATAGTTCAATTAGCAAGTAGGGTTTATGTCACATTTATGATCTTGGCAACTTGGTCTCTTTAAGCCACAATCTCCTTAACAAAAGGAGGGAAAAAATACACACCTCCTAGGGCTGTTGTGAGGATTAAATGAGATAATGTTTATAAAGTGCTCCTTTCAGTGAGTGACCTGTGAGAACCACTCCCCAAGTCATAGCTGTTCTGTGCTAAATGTAGACCTCTGAAGACACTGGGATCTTCTGCATAGTTTATGTAGGCATTAAATGTATGCCCATTTTATGAAATTTGAGCAGCTTTCTTTTTCTACTGTAAATTAAAGGTGTTTATATCCCATCTTTGCTTTAATAATAAATTGTTGGTCGGATCTATGAAATATCTAACACCATATTCTGGCTCAGAAATAACCCCAAGTGATACTATTTTTCCTATGGGGAAAAATTTATTTTATTATGCTACTTCTGGCAATTTGTTGTGCAAAAAGTACAGACTGTTCTTTTTTTAGAATTTAATATATTACAGGTATTCAATCATTGATAGTGACTGGTTGATTCACAGAACATTAATAATTATCAGAAAAAGCAGCAGATTTGTGTCAATTAGGTGAAGTAATGCACTTGCTTGGGCCAGTCCATTCTTTGAAACATTTCCTGAGAAACCACCATGTGCTAAGCACTAGAGCAGGCACCTGAGATAAAAAGCTAAGGCAGGGCCCCACTCAAGGTGCCAGTGTAGCAGGAAAAGTGTTTCGCTAGGTACAAACATATTCCTGGGTGGCTATGAGCTAAGACTGGTGGGGAAAGCTTCAGAGGAAGTGACAGGTGAGCTGAGTCTTGAAGGATGACAAAGATATGAGGAGAAGGCATTCGAAGAGGAAGAAAAGGCATGTGCAAAGTCACAGAAGCAAGTAAACTGGCATGCCATGCTCCGAAAAACACAAGAAGTTTAGTCAGTGAGGAGAGGCCAGTTTAGAAGGACACGCATCAAGAAAGGAAAACAGCCTTTTACCTCGTGAGGGGATAACGCAGGTCAGGTGCTACGCTAAGGGATGTGAACTTACAGGAAAAATCAGAGAGGTACTTCGAGCAAGGGCTTGACAAGAATCAGATCTGCATTTTAGACACATCGTTCTGGCAGAGAGTGGTAGGTGGGGTGGAGAGAGGCAGATAGGAGGCAGGAAAAACAGGAGGTAGTTTCTGAAATCCAGGAGAGAGAGAATGAGGGACTGAAACAAGCAGTAGCAGTGGGAACAGAGAATAAAGAATGGGTAAGAGAAATATGTGGATGACAGAATCATCTATACTTGATCACTGGTGGTATATAAAGAGTGAGTGGAAAAGACAGAGACACAAATGAGACTCAAATTTCTTACTTGGGCAGCAAACTGATGGTGGTACCATTCACCAAGACAAACTAAATACTAAGAGCAAACACACCTATAAACACACAAGCTTCTATACTGCCTTGAAGAGGATTTCTATTGAAAAAAAACAAAGAACAGTTGGGGACAACTTTAGCTCTATCATGCTTCCACCATAAAATCAATTATAAAATTAAAAAGTCATAATTCATTAATCAAATTTCTGTTCCCCTTTACTGTTGCAATGCTCAAAATAGAGGAATTTATTTTAAAACTACCCATAGGGAATCCAGTTGCTTAAAAAGAAATCTCTCAGATGGTGGTCCGAGTTTTGTATACCACACCTGTAGCTCCGGTATTTCACTCTGAGGAAAAAACACAGAAAAATCATAGTTGAGTGTTTCATCATACGCTCTTTGAGGATTTCCAAAACCAGTACAAGCAAGAATGAACCAATAACAATGTGCACTTTATTTCTATTTACCAAAAGACCTACCTCAAATTTTAAATAGTAACGTTTTGAAAATAGGAAGACATTATTCAAGCAAATACTTTATTCCTATAAATACTACAGACTTTTGGCAAATGTTTAAAAAGATTTTAGTGCCTTTGCTTCAAAAATACTCATGATTGTACCTGTGTAAAAAACTTTCTAAGAATTTTCTGGTATTAAAAAACAATTCTTATGTGATTAGCAGTCAGAGAGGGCACTGTATTTTCTGTATTCAAATCTAATAATAAGTAGAAATAGCAAGAATCTGGTGTCTTTTGTTGTTGTCGTTCAGAGTACTGTAAAGATCAATGCTTGAAAGTTCCCTAGACCACATAACTGATGCTCCTACCAACAAGAATAACTTTCTTGCAAGTGACTTTTGTTAAGTGTTCTTCAAAGCCACAGAGAGTTTTACCTCCTCGTGGCTTCTGTACTGTTTGGCTAAACCAGTTAGCAGATGGAAGACACCAGGGCATTTGTCTATTCATATACAAACTCTTAATAGCTTGTAATATAGGACTTCACTTAAGAACTGCTAGCCTGTGACAAAATATATAAATTCTCAAATCAAAACCAAATAAAAGTCCTACACATTTACTTACAAAAGAACCCTTAAGAATGAAGGAAGCAAACTGGTGTGACACATTGAAATAAGGAAGAAATGGCCGTATACACTTAGAATGTTTATGACTCTGAGGAGAAAAAAAAATTACATAAGTTATCCAAATGATGTACAAGCCATCCTAGGAGAAAAATGTTAAACATTTAATGCCCCGAGATTAACAGAAATGGCACACGGTAGGTGATAAATATGAGTTCATTTCAAATTTTAAAGACTTTTTTCTAATATAATCTTTATTGAATGTCTCTTGTGTATGCCTAGTCAAAGTAAAGCTCAATGGCATTTTGACTGAATCAAACTTTAAATTCATAGCTAAATTCCAGAGTCATTTTATGGCAGACATAGATTAATTTTTATGTTATAACTGTTTTTCAAGTAAAATGCATCGAATAAAAAGCAAACACTTAGGATATTTTCACTGAAAAGGCATCTCATCTAAATATAACCTTCATATACACAACCAAATTTAGGTGGATACACAGAACAAATAGTTCTCACATTGCCAACATCATTTTTTACTAAATAGTCACTACAATGGGCTGGGATCAAAAGAGGCATGAGGCATAATCCCGACTTCAGGGGGGTTCAACAATCACAGAGCACTTACAACATACGGTTCTGGGCTAGGCTTTGTGGACAATAAAAAATTACAATTATAATAGGTGGTTTCTTTGAAAAGATGAACAAAATTGACAAACCTTTAGGTTTACTAACCAAAGGGAAAAAAAAGGGAAGACTCAAATCACTAAAATCAGGAATGAAAGGAGAACATTTCTACCAATCTTATAGAAATAAAAACAGAATATAAGGGAATACTATGAACAATTGTATGCAAACAAATTAAGTAACACAGATAAAATAGACAAATTCCCAGAAAAAAACAAACTACCACAGCTGACCCAAAAAGTAACACAAAATCTGAATAGACGTATAACAAGAGATTGAATCAGTAAACCCAAACTTTCTTGAAGGAAAATACCAGAACTAGATGGCTTCACTGATGAGTTCTACCAAACAGTTAAAGAATAAATACCAATCTTTCACAAATGCTTCTAAAAAACAGAAGAGGAAGGAACATTTCCCAACTCATTCAGTGGGGTCAGTATTACCTTGATACCAAAACCAGACAGAGACATTACAAGAAAAGAAAACTATGGACCAATATCTCTTATGAATTTGGACACAAAAATCCTCAACAAAATACCAGTAAATCAAATCTAGCAACAAATAAAAAGGATTATACAGGATGACAATGGGATTTATCCTAGAAATGCAAGGCTAGTTTAGCATACAAAAATCAGTCAATGTAATACATCATATTGGTAAAAGAAGGACAAAAACTACATGATCATCTCAACAGACACAGAAAGCACTTGGCAAAATCCAATAGCCTTTCATGACAAAAGCACTCGACAAACTAGGAATAAAAGGGAAGTTCCTCAACCTTACAAAAAATATTTACAAAAAAAATTAGAGCTAACATTACCCTTAATGTAGAAAGGCTGAAAGTGTTTCCCCTAAGATTAGGAACAGGACAAGGATGCACATTCTCATTATTTCTATTCAACATTATACTAGCAGACAATTTGGCAAGGAAAAGAAATAAAATGTATCTAGGTTGGAAAGGAAGAAGTAAAACTATCTCTACTTGCAGATGACATAATCTCATATACAGAAAATCTGCTAAAAAACTAATAAATGAGTACAGAATGCTGTGGGATATAAGATCAATATATAAAAATCAATTGTATTTCTATACACTAGCAATGAAAAATCTGAAAGTGATATTAAGAAAATAATTCATTTATAGTTATATCAAAATAATAAAATACTTAGGAATAATAACTTTAACAAAAGAAATGCAAGACTTGTACACTGAAAACTACAAACATCATTGAAAGAAATTAAATAATACATAAACGAGTGAAAATACATCCCATATTCATGGACTGAAAGATGTGATATTGTTATAATGGCAAAATGATCTACAGATTAAACATAATCCCTATCAAAATCCAAGCTAGCCTCATTGCAGAAACTGACAAGCTGATCCTAAAATTTCTATGGAAAAGCAAGGGACCCAGAACAGACAAACAATGTTGAAAAATAACAAAGTTGGAGGACTTGTACTTCGAAGCATACTTTACAGCTACAGTAATTAAGACAGTGTGAGGCTTACATAAATAAGGATAGATATATAGCCCAATGCAATAAAATTGAGAGTCCAGAAGAAAACTCTCACACTTATTGCCAACTGATTTGCAACAAAGAAGCCAAACAATTCAATGGGGAATGAACAGTCAACAAATTGGTACTGGGACAATTAGATACCCATAGGCAAAAAGAATGAAGTTGGACACATATCTAACCTCATACTTAAAAAAATAAAATGGATCAAAGACCTAAATGTAAGATCTAAAACTATAACTATAAAACTCTTAGAAGAAAGCATAGGTGTAAATCTTCAAGACCTTGGATTAGGCAATAATTTCTTACATATGACACCAAAAGCACAAGAAATAGATATATCAGACTTCATCAAAATTCAAAACTTTCTTACTTCAAACAGCACCACGAAGAAAGTGAAAGACAACCCAAAGAATGGGAGAAAATGTCTGCAAATCATATATCTGATAAGGGACTTTTATCTAGAATATATAATAATACTTACAATTCAATAATAAAAAGACAATCCCAATTTAAAAATGGGCAAAGTGTTTAAATGGACATTTCTCCAAAGAAGATATACAGACGGCCAATATACACATGAAAAGATGCCCGCATCCTTAGTCACTAGGAAAATACAAATCAAAACTAAAATAAGATACCACTTCACACCCACTAGGATGGCTATAATAAAAGAGACAGACAATAACCACTACTGGGGAAGATGTGGAGAAATTGGAAGTCTCACATACTGCTGGTAGCAACGTAAAATGGTGTAAACTGAAAATCAATGTGTCAGTTCCTCGAAATGTTAAATATAGTTACCATTTGACTCAGTCATTCTACTCCTAGATACATACCCAAGAGAAATGAAAACACACGTCCACAGAAAAACTTATACACAAATGTTAATCTCACCATTATTCATAGTGACCACAAACTGGAAACAACCCAAACATACATCAACTGAAAAATGAATAAACAAAATGTGGTATAGCCATACAATGGAATATTATACAAACATAAAAATAATAAGTACTGATATAGAACCGTGAAAACATTAAGCTAAGTGAAGGAAGCCAGAAACAAAAGGCCACATATTGTATGATTCCATTTATATGAAATGTCAAGAATAGACAAATCCAGAGATAAAAAGTAGAGTAGTGGTTGCCAGGGGATGGAGGAGAAGGGAATGGGGAGTGACTACTAATGGGTATGGGGTTACTTTTTGGGGTGATGAAAATGTTCTGGAATTAGATAATAGTAATGGTTGCACAACTCAAATAAAAATAGTAACCAAATAAAAAATAGTCAAAAGATTTGAACAGACATTTCACCAAAGAAGATATATAAGTGAAAAATAAGCACATGAAAACCTCAACATCATCAGTCATTAGGGAAATGCAAACTACAACCAAAATGAAATACCACATCATACATACTAACACCTAAAACTAAAAAAACTGATTACACCAAGCATTGGCAGTGATAAAGTAAAACTGGAACTCTCATTATGCTGCTGATGTGAATTTAAAATGGTACAATCACATTGGAGAACAGTTTGGCAGTTTCCTAAAAAGCTAAAGTATTTACAAAGGGACATGAGTACTCTTTTCGGGGGGATGATGGATATGTTCACTATCTTGATAGTGATGATAGTTTACTGGGCATATACGTGTCAAAACTTATGGAATTGTGCACTTTAAGTACGTGTTCAAAGAGGATCAGAATATGCCACCCCAAAATACGCCACTTGAGTATAAAGGTTATTTTAAGTTGAAGATATTTGAGCCTCAAGAGATGCAGAAAAAAGTCTTCTCTGAGCTTCCCTTAACTGCCTAATAGCAGGAACTTCTGAGAAATAAGGTGACGATAAATTCCTCTTCAGGGTATCTACTCCCAGAAAGGAGGAATGAGAATAAAACCTACCCCAAATCTCCAGGGGAGTTTTATGGCCCTGAAGGAGAGGAAAGACCACTCATACCAGTATAGACAATTCTCACCACTTTCTCATTTCCTATTTGTTCTCCTGAAAACCCATTTAGCTTTCCAAAAACTCATTTATTTTCCCATAAGTGCCCTTTCTCCCCCTCCTCATTACCTACTAAACCCAAATTCTAACCACCCCTTTGAGTTACTCATCACTGAGTTTCTCCCACATGTATCTGCATTGCATGCACAAATAAACTCTGTTTTTATTTCTCCTGTTAATCTGTCTTTTTAATTTGTGAGGCCCCAGCACTGAACCTAGGAGGGTATAGGAAGAAGTTTCTTCCTCCCCTACATGTTGTTTATTATATGTCAATTATACTTAGTAAAGCAGGTTTAAAAAAAAAAGGTGTTCAGTTGGGTTTCATGCTGTTTTTCCAAAACTAACAAAGTGAGTTAATCCAATAAAAACAACAAAGAATTACCATAGTTTCAATGATGATGGTGAGGTTACCTAAGCCATCGGTCAGAGCTACATAGCTTCCTCCTTTCTCTAAATGGCCAACTGTCTTCAGGTAATACCAACCTGGTTGAGTAAACTGAGTGGTATGAGCTACAGAAAAGCAGAGACAGACCCAAATAAGATTAAAATGGTGATAATAGGGTTTCTTAAAAAAAGAAAACCATCTACCGATCTGAGTCTAATAAGCTATTTTCTATTTTGGAGGAAAAAATTTGTCAACCTCATGTTTCAACTTTTGAATAATTAATACAGTTAAATGGTACAATTGTGGGAACATTCTTAGAATGATTGGTAAAAATAAATGAATGACACCGTCAGTTCAAGAATATTAATATTCAAGAATATTAAAGTCTTTTTTTTCCAAGAATAAAATAAAGTTATCCCCTAAACCTTTGTCCATCTCTATTTAACCCATCCTAATATAACTACAAAAAAAAATAAGGCAAAATAGTTAATAATACATTTCAAAAACTAAACTTTATGGTTGCAAACAAGTTTCTTTCCACAATCTATATTTATTGGGCACCTCCAAAGCTGGCCCTAAAAATGAGCAATATTTCATGTCCCATTCCACCCTGAAAAAAAACAATGACAAAATTAGAAAAGTATATTAGTTCATGTAGATAATGTGGGACGAACAATTTCAACATTTAAGGCGTTAACCAACCAGGACATACAAGTCCATCTCAACGTTTCCATATTTTTGGAAGAACAATTTAAGGAGTTTAGAATAATGTCATGATTACATGATTAATGTCATGACTACAAATCTCTCTGAGGAAAACACATCAACTAAAAAAGAAAATCACCAAAGTAAAGGTTTAAAATTAAAACAAATTCACTTCAGATTCATAATTCTCCTATAAAGTCATCCTACCTTTAGAGAAATTGATTTTTTTTAAATGATGGTAGTTATGATGTTAAAATGAAATGGTCATAAATGTTTAATTTTTTACAAAAAAACTGTAGAAATAACTTGAATATTATTCAACAATAGGATTTTTATTTTGTTTAAATTACATTCATTATTAGCATGGTTACACCCCTTCATGAAAAAGTGACACCATGCCATCCACTGTCTGCGTGATCTCAACTTCCATCGTGACTAACGATACTGTAAAAAACATTTCGTGGTTCAATGGAATAGGATGCATCGCCAATAGCCCTGTTCATTGTCTTTAAACTGTTGTGAAACTGTAAGTTTAGGCAACTGATAGATATGGACATTACGTCCTGGCTGCTGAGGATTTGACTGATTTCCTCCCCTCCCTGCTGTGGGAGTCTGCCTCCTAGTCTGCCTCCTTTTGCAGTTCATCTCAAGTTCTTTTACTCCAAATAAATTTGTACTGTTTTGATTTTTCCTTTGCATTGGATGGTTGATCTGCTTGGTTCCTTCATATCATATGAGTATTATAAAATCTTAAACATGAGTTCATTTTTATATGTGTATGAGAGTCATGATTTTACCTTTTTCTGAAAATTAATTTTTCTAAATTATCTTTAATCCATGCATCAGTAGATTTGGAGCACAATCTAAAGCCATGATATATCACTTAACTTTTACATTTCCTAATTCATTTAATAATTCAATAAATATAATACTTGTTCATCATCCACCTTTGATTTTGCCAGCACAGTATTCTAATCAACAAAACTATATTAATATAAATAAGAATAAAGTATCTCTAAGACCAATTTTAAGACTTTTACATACTCTGAGTTGTAATAAATCTTTACAAATACATCATTTTATTAGCAATTATCATAATTTGTGCTTATATATTTAGGTGATTATTTAATTAATTTCTATCTCCATCACTAGACAGCAATCCCTTTCTCTCTCCTTCTCCCCCTTTCCTTTACTTTTCTGAGAGCCTGGTCTTAGAATAATGAAGAATGGAAAACAAAAAGTAGTCTAGTTACCCAAAAGATTCTTATAAAACACTATGGGGCAAATCTTGCTTAAAACAGAGACACACACTTAAAACTTACAAACACACATACACACAGTTTGTATAATCTCTTCTAAGTGCATTCTGCTTTGTCTCTTAGGGAGGAATTTAGGGAGTGAGGGATGGAATCTGACCAATACCTGATATCCAGATAGGAGATTCCACCACGTAGTGCCCACTCCATGGCTCGTGGGCTGTCATCAATCCACATCGCCCATATGGCAACTGTTCATAGTAACTAGCCACCAAATTCCAAGCAATTGTCCTAAAAGATTTGTTTGATAAAAGAGAAATGCCAAAACAGCTTGTGATAAAAATGGAAGCCCATAGCAAAAGGACCTTATCAGAGTTTATATAAATATATGTAAATGACAAAAAAATGAAACAAGAAAATATAAGTTGCCTAAGTTCATTCACATTTTGAAAAATCCAGTGTTGGATGCATCTAAATACTTTTAATGATGAATCACATAATAAAAAGTACAAATGTACATGAGGCATACAATTTTTACTAAACAATGGTGTAGCCAGAGATGACTCATGCCCTATCAGTACCAGACGTGTCACAAATTTGAGTCAAATATAAATAAAGGCTTTACCTATACTTGCTTTCCTTTTGACAGTCAGCCTTCTTAATGCCCCAGTTTCGTGACCTAATTTTATGAACTTGTCTGAGCTGTTGCAAAGTTTTACAACCGAGAACCTTCGAGTCAGACTGCCTGGGTTCAAATCACGGTTCTACCATTTACCCTCTCTGGACCTCAGTTTCCTCATCTGTAAAGTGAGGATAATAACTGTACCCAGCTCACGTGATTGTTGTGAGGATTAAACGTACTGATGCATATGAAGAGCACAGAACACGGTCTGGGCTGTAGTACTGCTATGATTCTGCTTCATCTACAAGTATTAATCAGATCAGCTTGCTGGGCTGTATTTTGGTCCATTCTTTCAGATGGACACAACTGGCACTGAACTCTAAGATTGTGACTCTGTGGTTCTCAGGAAAATCCAAGGGCAAATGGGAGGCTCTGGACCCTGGTACTGCTGGGTTCCTCACAGCTAAAAAACAAAATACCCAGAGCTTACCCATAGAATTTAATTTTTCTTATCGAGTCCTCACCCATCATAAAATAACAGACTGACATTCTTCAAAAATTAAAGCCTTCTAAATTCCGTCAAAACAAAGTAGAAATAATAGTCCCAATTTTCAAAAATCCTCACTACCAGCAAAAATGTTAAGAGTTCTCATGATTTTCCCCATGGACTGCAAGATGCATGGTATCTCCTCTGGCTAGTGATAGAAGTACAAATTAAAACAAACTATCTGGAGAACATTTTGTAAAATATACAAAAACCTTTAAAATCTATATGCCTCTGACACAGACATTCATTCCATTTCTAAGAATATATCCTAAGGAAAGAATCATACATGTGTACAAAGATATTTCAGTGTGTACAGAGCTGTTAACTAAAATGGAAACAACTTCCATTTCTAGGAAGAGGAGCATAGTCAATGAGGTATAATATATTTTCCCATCAGTGTTTCCCAAATGTGTGGCGTCACTGGGGCACTGGATAGACCGACAGGGTCCCAGGAGCCTGCCCTGGAGACACCGATTCAGTGCATCTGGGCAGCTGCCAAGGGAATCAATAACACAAGTATCTCAGGTGCTTCCTAAGACAAGGCAAATTTGGGAAATTCTGCTTTCTGTAACAGAATATACATAAGCATTAAAAATGATGAAGTAGAAATATACCTAAATATGAGAAAAAGTTCATAATGCCTTATTAAGTGAAAAGCAGCTTATGTGCTAAATATTATATAGTACAGTCTCAGTTTTGTATTACAATTTTATACATATAAATATAAATGGAAGGACATACACCAAAATTATTAAGGATGGTTACTTCTGGATGGAAAGATTAGAGGTGATATTGTTTCCTTCTTTGTACTTATATACAGTTACTAAATTCTCTGCCATTAGCATGCATTACTCTTAATACTAAATTAAGTTATTAGGACCAAACTCTCCATGATAAGCATCTTTTCTTTCAGAAAGAGAAGAAAAAGAACAAAGGATGTAAGAAGAATGTATCAGCCCTGGTTAACATCACAAAAGTATGTACTGGCTTGCTTTCGCTCCATTTATCATTGTTTTAGAAGCTACTTTGAAGCTAATTACAATTAAACCTTCTCAAAGCATTTAAGAAATGCTTCCCTGAGAAATTAAAAAGAGTCCATGTTCTCCCTTAAGAACCTCTGTTCTGTAACAGTTAAACAAATTGATACGGTGAGGAAACAATCAGGCAGATTGGGAAGTGGATAGTCCACAAGACAACTTGCCTGGCCTTTTCAAAAGGTCACTGTCATAAAAAATGAGGAGGGAAGGAAAATATTCTAGATTAAAAGAGATTTGTAGGGTATGACATCTAAATGCAATGCATAGTGCTTGACTGGCTCTTAGCCTTAAAGAAAAAGCTATAAATGACATTATTGGAGACAATTAGGAAAATTTTAATATAGACTGAGTATTAGAAATATTTTTTATTTTTTTTAAGTTTTATTTATTTTATTTTTTTCCCCCAAAGCCCCAGTAGATAGTTGTATGTCATAGCTGCACATCCTTCTAGTTGCTGTATGTGGGACACGGCCTCAGCATGGCTGGACAAGCGGTGCATCGGTGCGTGCCCAGGATCCGAACCCGGGCCACCAGCAGCGGAGCGCACACACTTAACCGCTAAGCCACGGGGCCAGCCCTAGAAATATTTTTTTAAATGCTCTTATGTATCAAAATGATATTGTGATCATGTAGGAGAATATTCTTATGTTTTGGAGCCACATGCTAAAATACTTAGGAGTGAAATGTCATGACATCTGTAATTTACCTTATACTTGTTCTATAGAGAGCTTGCCAAAAATCATAGAACAGCATGAATTTTACTGTATATAAATTATATCTCAATAAGCCTGACTTTATTCAATACAGAATATACTCAAATATAGAAAAATAGATATAGCTTAGGTGTGGATATAGGTATAGATGAAGCTAATAAGGCAAAACATTTACAATCATTGAATCTAGGTTGTGAGAATATGTAAGTCCATTCTACTTTTTTCTACTTATTGTTTTCGAAATTTTTCAAAATAAAAACCTTTAAAAGTTTTTAATAGCTTACGAAGTCATGTAGCCATTGATATAATTCTGATTCAATATGCGACCCCAGCAGCCTGCACCCACATCATTATTTAAGGTGCTAAAATCTTCAGAAGACCAAAGCTTCTTCTCAGTCAACCTCGCATCCTTTACCGTATAGGTCCCAGGATAATGAGCTCTAGAAAAGAAACAGTGGGAAGAAATGGGAAAAAGTCAGAACATGGCACTTTATCTATTTGATGAGTGAATACAAATACATGTCTTCTTCAACATTTTCTACTTTAAAACAACGGACAGCTTCCAGGTAGACGTCAGACTGATCATAAGCCTCTGCTTCCCATCCTAGTGTCTCAGGATGCCCTTAAAATGAGACAAACCTATAACAACACACAGAATGGGACAGATCATCAATGGATGAGAAATTTCTGTTTCTGGAAACCATAAAATGAATGGAAGCATGTTGACAGATGGAGGCAGCAGAGGAGGCCACAGCCTAGAATCCTCCAAGAGATTAATGAGTTGGAGGCAGGATTCAGACTTCCCAGGGGAAGCAGAGAGCTTGGGACAGTAGGAAAGAAGGAGTAAGAAGGAAGCCAAAACTAAGACTAATGAATCTATTATATAAAGTAGTACTTCCTCCCTTACTCCCAACCCTAGTAGACGGAGGGAAAGAAAGCTTGGCATTTACCCTAATGCAAAAACAAAAGCAACAAAAACCCAAAGAGAGTTCTTTCTTGAATAAAAAAAATAAACTACCTTGGGAAAACTACAAGTTATTATCCCAGAGCAGTGGTGGTTCTTAATCTGGGTGAGCTTGCCTGGCAGAGAAGGCAGGGCAGGGCAGGATTTGCTGCTGGCATCTAGTGAGTAGAGGCCAGAGATGCTGCTAAACATCCGACAATGCACAGAGCAGGTCCCCACAACAAAGAGTTATCCAGTGAAAATATCAAAAGTACAGAGGTTGAGAACGCTGCCCCAGAGTAATGAACCCCCCCCTTAATCTAGCATTTGAGAGGAGTCAGTCAGTTGAAGTATAAATGTATATTTATTATTCTAAGAGTAAAATACTGCCATAATGATGACTGTGGAAGCTATTGATTATTGAATAAAAACAATTAAGAAATTTCCAATGTAAAACAGAAAACAGACTGACAGTTAATACAATAATAAGAGAGCACATTAGCTAAATAACTTTAGGGACATGAGTGTATACTTTTTAGGCCAACAATTATTTACAAAAAAATTAATAATAATATAAGCAGAATAATGGAGACTGGAATATATCTTAATTCTAATCTTTTTAGTTTGGTGTAGCAGTATTCATTACATTAAAAGAATGATTGTGAAGACCTGTTTTAGTTTTTAATTATTTAATTCCATTTAGGTCATGAATCTTTTAAGAAAAAGTCCTACTTGGGAATTCATTATACCTAGCAAAGAGGAATTAGGGTACAATATCAATTTGGCATTCCAGGATTTCATGAGGAAGAAAAGAATATATAATAGAGAATATAAAAAGAAGTATTAGAGGAAAATGAGGTTCTGCCAAGATTTTGTTGAGTCACTGAACTCAGCTGAAAACAGGCATCTATTCAGTATTGTACATATACACTACAGAGACCCCAAGAGCAAGCCAGCACCTAACAGGGTTAAGAAATTATTGTTCCAGCACTAGAATGCCCAATGTGAAAAATCTGACTACTAATCTTAGTAATAATATAATTTTAATAAGTGTTTACATTTAGATTTATTCTTATATCCCAGAACTTCATTCTATGATCATGATATTCAGCTTTGATGCCTCAGCCAAATACTAATTTTAAGACTCATCTGGTTGTCACTCAGCCAAATGTATGTTTGGTGGCTCTCTGGTTAAAATATACTTGTGTGAAAAATAAAAGCCTGGAAAGTAATATGCTATTATGTTACCAATGATCTCTAGATGTTAGGATTATGAGTAAGTTCTAACTCTATCTTTACAGTTTTCTACATTTTCCAAATTTTCTATAATGAGCATGCATTATTTTTGTCATCTGAAAAAGTATCCCTTTTAAAGTTATAGAAATAGGTGTCACATCCCTCATTCGGAAAACAATGGAACTGTTACACTACATTTAAAACCTGAGTGATTTATTAAATGATCTGAGCAAACAAGGGCAGAACTGACACTAAAATCTAGGTCTCTCCCAGTGATCCATTGCTAGTTCAACAAAACGTAAAGGTTCTTTAAGAATATAATTTTTAAATGTATATAATTAGGCAAAACATCTCTATCATTTCATAGCATGATTTTTCAAACTTCAATGACAAAGTTATGATCATGGAAAGTAAACCAAAGTTTTTCCTAACAGAGGAACATGTTTGTATTAAAAGAAAATTAGAACTTATGGACAAGGTCTATCACGGTAGCACCCCAGTTTCTGAAACTCCCCAGTACTCCTCCTAAAACCAAACAGATCAACCAGACAAAAGGAAAGGACAAACCCATTGACAACATCCTCATCAAAACTAGGGCACAGGAGCCCTGCAGGATCAGGACTGGCCCAGGATCAGCAGACGGAATATGGAAACTGTGAAAATGCAAGGGCACTAACAGGTACTCACCCCCAAAGGAGCGGACCCTACTCTAAGTGGAAGCATGAAGAACAACTGGTGAAACTGGGAATGTCTTCATAGGCTTGAAGTTGGGGGTGGATGCCAAAACAGTGAATTCACTTAGAGATCAAACACAACGCTGTGACAGTTTAAACCAGATTTGCCCAATAAAAATATAATGTGAGCCATATATGCAATTTTAAATTTTCTAGTAGCTACATTTAAAAAAGCAAAAGGGAATTTTAAAGATATACTTTGTTTCACCCAATATATCCAAAATATCATCATTCAACATGTAAAAAATAAATTACATTTTACATTCTTTTCTATACTAAATCTTTAAAATCCAGTGTGTATTTTACACTTACAACACACCTAAATTCACATTAGCCACATTTCAAGTGCTCGATAGCCACATGTGGCTAGTGGCTCCACACTGGGCAACACAGGTTTAAACCGTTAATACTTTCTGGATTGGTAGACCCTCACCATGAGAATAAGCAGCTTGAATTAGAATCCAAATGGAATAAGGCAGGAACACTTAGGGTGAGGGAGAGACAACATTTAGACAGTAGGGAGAATGGGGATCAGATCTGAGCAGACCCCAGAAAGTACTGTAACTGCAAGACAGAAATCTGCAAACATAGCGCAGGCCAAGTACTGCATGAATGGAGCAGGGAGGTACACTCTTCTTAAAGGAGGTGGGAGCCTCGGACTAAATATCTCCTGAACAAAATTCCACTATACTACAATGTCCAAAAACTGGAAACAATCTAAATGACCACTAACCAAGAATAGATGGGTAAATTGTTGTATATTCCTACAATTGAATGTGAAACAGTAACTAAAATGAACTACATCTACACCTGGCAACATGAGTTAATCTTAAATATATAATGTTGACCAAAATAAAAGATACTCTAAAATGCCATTTAAATAAAGTTTTTAACAGGTGAAATTAGTCTGTGGTGTTAGAGGTTGTCTCTGGGGCAAAAGGAGAGGCTAATGATTAGAAAGACTTCCAAGGGGAGAGCTTCTGGGTTATTGATAATTTTTTACTTCTTGACCTGGGTGGTATGTCACTGATAGTCACATAGGTATGTCCACTTTGTAATAATTCATTAAACTATATTCTTAGGATTTGTGCAATTTTATGTATGTACGTATGTGTGTCTGTATGTTATACATCAATTAAAAAAATTTTTAAGGAAATGAAATTACTAGACAACAGAAGCATATGAAACTAAAATGAGAGAACTACAGAATAATTATAAAAAAAGAAAAAACATTTTAGAAATGAAGACTAAAGTAAAAGGAACACAAGATAGAATAGACACTGTGGAAAACACAAGGGAAATAGAGAATAGTAAGGATAAAATTACAGAAAAGCAAACAGAAATAAAGAGAGAAAAAAGATTTGAGAGGGGGCCGGTGGGTGGCCTAGTGATTGGGTTTGCACACTCCACTTCGGCCCAAGGTTTGCTGGTTCAGATCCCGGGCGCGGACCTATGCACTGCTTTTCAAAGTCATGCTGTGGCAGTGTCCCACATAAAGTAGAGGAAGATGGGCACGGATGTTAGCTCAGGGCTAATCTTCCTCCAAAAAAAAAGATTTGAGAGAAATATAAAATAAAGGCAATACGCAAAGGAGGTCCAAAATGTGTAACTGGGGCTTGCAAAAAGATAGTCAAAGTAATGGAGCAAAGTAATTATTTAAATTAAAATTTAAGTAAACCTTACTGAAATAAGAAAATACTTAAAATATAGATATTGAAAGGGCATATACTATGTACCTGGAAATGGTAAATAGTGTAAAACTACTAGACCTTAAAGTTAATGAAAAATATTTTCTGGACATACAGGAATTGTGCTGAGTCATTTACAAGGAAAAGAAAATAAGTCTGAACGAAGGCAGAACCACAAGACTGAAGGAGCATCTTGTAGAACAGAGCTGCTCTATCCTCCTGTATATTGTTTTGGACATTTACTTGAGAAATAAGCATCTCTCTTGCTTAAATCACATTCTGTTTTGGTCTGTTAAAACAATTTAAATGATATCCTAGCACATGGAAGCCAGAGATGGAGTCTGACATAGTTCAGCGAATCAGGGGCCAGGTTATACTTTCAATTTTCACACCATGGAAATAGAGGTAATCCCTTATACCGGAATGTAAGATAAGTATATCTGTGTAAAGATATTTGCTATTCTTGGAGACAGTTTCATTGACTAATAGGAGGATTTTTGATTATCTCCATTCTGCAAAGATACGGAATTCCCAGGGACAAAACAGAATGTCTACATGAAAAATTAAGAAAAAGTTTTTAGAGGCCTTAGACTACAAAGAACTCAGTGGCTTAAAGAAAAAGAGTTTATTTCACTTCCATATAATCATCTGAAGGTAGAGAGTCAAGGTTGGTGGAGGCAGCTCAGTCCCAAGAAATCACTGAGGCAATTAGGTTCCCTCCTTTGTCATATTCTCCATGGTCAAAATGATTGCCTCAGATTCCAGCCAGTAGGAAACAAAAGGGGAAAAACAGAATGAACCCCAAGTCTTAGAGTGAAACCCACAGGTGTTACATATCACTTTTGCTCTCATTTCATTACCAGGAACTTAATCATATTGCTACATCTTTTTTTCTGAGAAAGATTGTACCTGAGCTAAGATCTGTGCCTAAGATCTTCCCCTATTTTGCATGTGGGATGCCGCCACAGCATGATGAGCAGTGTATAGCTACGTGCCCAAGATCTGAAACAGCAAACCCCGGGGCACCGAAGTGGAGTGCACGAACTTAACCACTATGCCACCACGCCAGCCTCAATATTGCTACATCTTAACTGCAAAGAATGCTGAGAGTCTTGCCTTGTGCCCAGGAAGAATAGGATGGGTTTTGGAAGACTACTAGCAGTTTCTTCTACACTAGGATAAATGAGAGGTGCAAGGGGAGGTGAAGGGGTGGGGAAGAATTCTGGCATCAGAATTCTCAACAGCAACATGCTACATAAGTAACCAATGGAGTACATTTTATGATACTCAAGGATTAAGAAAATGTGAGTCAAGGATTTTAAATCCAGCCAAACTGTCCTTCAAGTATAAAGGCCACAGATAAACAATAATAAAAATGTAAGAGATGAAGAAATATTGTTCCCATTAGCACTTCCTAAGAAATACAGTAAATATTAAGACTCTGACATCCAAGAAACTAACGGAGAAAACAACAAAAGACTTAAAGGTGAGCTTAATGGTGCTTAATGGTGTTTAATGGTACCATATGCTTAATGGTAGAACTAGACTAAAAGAAAGAGTAATTAAACAGTATATAAATATTACATGTTCTGATAATATATAAATAATATAGCTGACACAAAATAGGAGAAGGAGGAAATAAAGTGAAATGTAAACTACGTTTGCCAATTGGCAAGGAGCAAAAGGTTACAACTTGCAGCTGACAAATCAAGAGAGTAGAAGCTTAAGCTCATGTAGGAGTACAAAGATTAAGAAATTCTGGTAATTAAAATTCCAGTGAAGAAGAGAGAGAAGGAAAGGAAGAAGAGGTCATGAGATAACTTTATTATTGCTTACAGTAAACCAATAGATAATATCTAAATAGAGAGGGAACTAAGAGTGTTGTACGAAGTTTCTCAACTTTGGCACTGTTGACGTTTTGGCTGGATAATTCTTTGTTGTGGGGGAGTTATCCTGTACATTCGAGGTTGTTTAGAAGCATCCCCGCCTCCACCCATCAGATGCCAGTAGCACCTACGCCAGTGACAATCAAAAATATTTCCAGATATTACCAAATATATCCCGGGAGGCAAAATTATCCCCAGCTGAGAACCACTAGTATAAAGTACTAGTATAAAGGTAATCAATAGAACCAAAAGTCAAATCTTGCTAAATAACAAAAAAATACCTCCTTTAAAAAGAGCAAAGAAAACAAATCACATAGCAAAAGAGTTTGTATCAGTGTGTGTGTATGTATATAATAAATCATTAAATAACAAAAGATAATATAGTAGAATAGAAAACAAAGCCTTCAGCTATATCAATAAGTACAAATAAGTTTAACTCATTAAAATATGAAGATTTTTAGAGCGGCTAAAAAAGCAAAATCTAAATCTATGCTATATGCAAGCAACAAACCTAAAACAAAATGACCTTGAAAGGTAAAAAATAAAAGTATGGTCAAAGATATATCAGGCTAATGCAAATGAAAAGAAAGCAGAAGTCTCTATCTTAGTCACATGCAAAGCAAAATTCGACCCAACTAGTATGAGACAAAGAATAACATTTTCTAATGTTAATAGCTACAAACTATAATGAAGATAAAACATGTATTAATATCTATGTACCAAATAACACAGCAGCAACTTTCATACAGCAGAAACTGCATGAGATTGAAAGGAGAAATAGAAACCCACTAATAAGAGGAAACCAACTCTCTTGGTAATCCTGGATAGTTCAAAGAAACAAAATAATTAAGATACAAAATATCTAAACAATGTAATCAGTAAGGTAGATAATATACATCAACTCTTGTATCCTGATAGAGAATACATCCTAATATAATAAGACAAAAAGAAACTCTTGGGAAAGTTCTGAAAAAAAAATGAATAATACATTCAGCATTAAATGACCACAATGCAATAAAATTAGAAAATAATAATAACAAAACAGACTCTATGAGACAGAGCTAAAGCAATGCTCAGAGGAGAATTCATTGCATTTAATACTCATCAATACAGATAAAACGAATTAAACATCCATTTTCATGAAGATACAGTAAAACCCACACTTTCATTTAAATATTTTTTTCCTAGCCAAATATATTCAGGATCAACACAACTTGATTTTCCCTCAAGACTTGAGTTATTTATGAAAGTTTTAACAATAAAGGCAAAAATTATATTCTAATTTCAATGTATGAAATGTTTAAATGTATCTTACTTTCTTTGCCAAAAAAAAAAATTAAGTCTAAATCTAATTTAATCATGCCTCTACCAATTTCTAACAGGAAATAGAATGATGAGCATGTTAAACTAAACTGTAAGGATGAAATCAGTAAAATCAAAACTGTGAGAAACTTTACAGGACAAACAAGTTTCTATGACAAAAAAAGGAAAAAAGAGTGAGAACTAAAAAATTAGAAGAGACAAATATCAACCAATCACAATGTCTGAATCTAAACTGGATTCAATAAAATAAAACTATAAAATAATAAAAATGGATATTTGATAATATCAAGAAACTATTACATTTTTAGATGTAATAATGGTATTGTTTACGGTAAAAAGAAAAAGAGTTCTTATCTTTAGAGATACATGGTAAAATTTTTACGGAAGAAATAATATAATGTCTGGGATTTGCTTCAAAATAATGTGAGGAGGAAGGAGAGAGGAATGGATGGGCATGTGGATGGAGAATTGGCCATGGGTTCATAGTTATGGAGGCTGGGTGATGAGAACATGGATATTCATTACATTATTCTGCCTACTTTTGTGTACGTTCAAAATTTTTCATTAAAAAAAGCACACGTAGGGCCAGCCCCGTGGCTTAGCGGTTAAGTGCACACGGTCCACTACTGGCGGCCCGGGTTTGGATCCTGGACGCGCACTGATGCACCACTTGTCCAGCCATGCTGAGGCAGCGTCCCACATACAGCAACTAGAAGAATGTGCAACTATGACATACAACTATCTACTGGGGCGTTGGGGAGAAAAAGGGAAAAAAAGGAGGAGGATGGGCAATAGATGTTAGCTCAGAGCCGGTCTTCCTCAGCAAAAAGAGGAGGATTAGCAAGGATGTTAGCTCAGGGCTGATCTTCCTCACAAAAAAAAAAAAAAAAAAGCACATGTAGGGGCCAGCCCTGTGGCCTAGTGGTTAAGTTTGGTGCACTCCACTTTGGTGGCCCTGGTTCCGTTCCTGGGTGCAGACCTACACCACTCATCAGCAGCCATGCTGTGGTGGTGACCCACATACAAAATAGAGGAAGATCAGCACAGATGTTAGCTCAGGGTGAATCTTCCTTAGCAAAAATATATACATATTAAAAAAAAAAAGCACATGTAGATCAAGCAGAGCCTTCACACTGAAGAAAGAACAAATTCCACACATACATGTATTCTATTTTTCAAATGTTTATATACATTGTCTTGATAGACAAAATTCAAATTCACTTTAAAAAAAATACTGCTGGAACCCAGTGAGGTCAAAGCCCAGAGGGCTGAAAGGTAGAACTGGACTAAGGAGCAGGGTCAAAGCCATAGTGCTGGGGAGATACGACACCATATCACAATGGACGACACCATACCATTGACACAAGTGTTCACGGGAGAACTCCCAACCACAGGAAGCCTGAGAGTTAGGAACTGATTTCACAACACCACCTTTATCACTTCTAAAATTTAAATACTACTCTGCCCCTTAATCTAAACAAAGTTACATTTTATTACTCCAAATATTAACACAATTTTTTTAAAAGTTACCAATACATTTCATTGTCATAGAAAGATACCAAAGTATGGACATTTCAAAGAAAAAGGAATGAAATATCAGTTATATGTGCTTTAGTTAGGTAAATACAAGGAAGCTGCCTTCTGAGAACGTAATCTAATGGGAGGAGAAGGCAAAACAAAGGCACAGTCAGTGTCTGGAGCAAGCAACCAAAAACCTAGTTTTCAGAGTGAGACATTCCTTACCCTATAACATCAATCACCTTCAAGAGCTCCGGGTCAAGCAGCATAGAAGCAGAAATGGGCTCCCAGAGATTATCACTGGCGATGATTTTCACTTGCTGGAGACCTTGATAGTTCAGCATTCTTCTTAACACCTATCAGAGAGAGAAACACAACATAGGAAAGGTTACAAATGAGTTTTCAGCTGTTGAATTATGGCCAAGATAGCCAAAGAATCTTCAAAAATCAGTATCCTGGATGATAGTGTCAATATTATTTCTCAATAGAAATGTGCCTCCTGTGGAAAATGAAAGCATTATCATCAAGATAACCTACTTAGTGGGAATGTACAAAGAAAAGGAAAAAAAAAAAAGAGGTAAAAATGTTTTGGAGGTATTTTCCCTCTGACTTTAAAATTATGTTTAATCATAGAAAATTTGGGAGGGAGGGTGGAAATTTAAAAAAAAAAAAATCACAATAGTACTACCCAGAAATAACTACTATTATTTTGGTATGCACTCTTTCAGGAATTTTCTTATGCAGACGCAATAATAAAATTGAGATCAAATTAAACATACCATTTGGTAAAATGCTTTAACATATCATCTTATTTTGAGTATTTTGCAATGTATTTAAATATTCTGCCATTACTGAAAATATTACACTTCTTAATACTTTGTAATATTACTAGAAGTAGAAATAAGAAATATTCCATTGTTACCCTCAAGTCTTTCACACATATAGACAGGACAGGCGATGAAATCTACCTGTAAGACTATCTGCCCAGGAAAATTAAAAGTAACAAGCTAAATTCTACCAGGAAATAAATCAACAAAGCACAGATACCTACTCTGGTATTTAGTACTGTACTTGGGCCCCATGAGGACTCGAAAAGAAGCACAAGATGGGGTCCTCACCCTTAGGTTGGCAAAGACACTCACCAGGACACTAAAACTAACAGCATGTACTAGAAAACCAGAGAACAGGTACTTACCAAAAGGTATGGATTGCCAAAAGGTACAACAAGAGCAGAGAAAAGGGACATCATTTTAGCCAGGAGCAGAAGGATCCGATTTCAGAACAGAAGTGGTTCTTGAGAAATGGGTTTGAATAAGCCCGGTGCTCTACACCCAAGCACTTGGAACTGTCTGGCTCAAAGTAGCAGGTGCTCAAGAAATAGCGGTGTAATTAATTAAGTAATTAAGATAAGAAAGAACAAAGAACTTCACAAGCTCTCTTTTCACATTCTAACTTCTCTGAATTAGGGAATTTTCCAAGTAATGTGCTCTTTTAGAAGGCAAATAGTAAAAGCTCTAATCAATTCCATGTTGTATTTAAAATGGATGGTTTCTTAGAACTGATGTCCTCCGGTATTTTAGAAAAAGAGATGAGAAGTAGAGTAGCAATCCAAGTTCATCTTTCAGACAAGGTCAGTTGAGTCCTAGGGCACCCTGGAAGCTATCTGGAGAGATCCTTCATAGTAAATAGAGACCAACTCTCAAGATTCAATAAGATTGAGAATCCCTATCCCTCTACTAAGAAACCAATCTTGAGTTTCATCACCCTGAAATTCTCTCTTATTCTTACAGAAAGGAGGGAGAGCAACGTAGTCAAATTTGCATTTATCACTATATACCTAGTTTTTCTAGTGCTATTCCTAGATCATCACCTCTAAGACTGCTGACTTTTACATATAGTATATATTTGAATAACACTCCAAAATATACAAGTCTATAAGCTGTGTTTTATAAAGTCTCCATCCCAAAGTCAGTATGAATAGCAGTATTTGTTGAGCAAAGCTTTATCTAATATATTTTCAAACGTTGCTTTTATTGTGGAACCTTTCACTTCCTCCAAAAAAAGCTTAGATGGAAACCCTATTTATAAGATAAATGAAAGGGAAGCTGTTCTGGTTGAACTGAGTGAGGTCCCACAGACTCACACATCCATTTCCACCCACCACCCTCAGACCCTAGATGGGACTTTCCAGACACAATTTAAAAACCACATCACTGAAAATCAGAATAAATCATAAAAACAAGATAAATAGCAAAAATAAACTTAAAAGAAATAATAGCTCTGCCGTCTTTACATAAATTGCTTGTTTGTATTGTATTTATTTCTACTCTTAAAAACAAATGTTTGTTATTGCCAGGGGCCATCTTACTATACTACATGGAATAAGTATTCATTAAGCTTATCAAACCTGAACACCTACATTCATGTGCCATTATTGAACTCTTCCCAATAGGCATTTTAACAAACAGGACACAGATTCCAATAAAATCTCGCTACAAAAATGGCAAACACAAATTAAAAGTTTTTACATCCTCAGATATTTTACTGCAGGTAAACTAAAGGTTGAGACAAAAGGAAATGAAGTCTGAACTGTTTAAAACACTGATGACGAGTCTTAGAACAGCAATTAATCGTTCAAACCAGCTAAGCTGAATTAGAACACAATAGAATCAGCAACAGACACTTAACAGTAAAAAAAATAAAATAAAATAAAACAACCACCTCAGTTGCAGATCATTAGTTTAAAAGAAAAAGGTAACCAGATTCTAATGCTTCCTTCAAATGAAATGAACACAACTACAGAGACACATGTATAATCACAAAAGAAAAAAAAATAATAAGCTGTGAAATGTCAAATCGGAGTAAATAAAAAGTTGATCACTTCACTATTAGGACTCTGCAGCACCACCATCCACCTGACTACAGGGTTGTACACAGTACATATGCACTAATGTGGCTTCTCTCTGTGCCCTTGCTGCTCTCATCAGACCTGTACTCACAGCAGTCACAATTTTCCAGTAACAACCCTAGTGCTTCACTGCCCCACCTCCCACAACCACCCCACCCAACCCCCACACTCTCACCACTCCAGTGGGAATGCCTGCAGCCTGCAGCTCACCTTGAGGTACCTGGCTCTGGCTGCAATCCAACCTATCAAATCCCACAACTACAGATTAGTTAAAATGTGCAGTTACTCCAGCAAACATATTGGCCTACTAATGGCTCAGTTCGCCCACTTTTCCTCCCTTGTCTAATCCATCTTTCCCCCAATCCCTTTACCTCTCAGTCTTCACTTCTTTGCAGTGTCATTCCCCTGCTTTAGCAACTTGGTTCCTATCTATCCCACCTTGAAGATTCCAACTACATGTCACCTCCTCTAATAGACTTCCCTAATCCACCTGGGCAGAGGTGTCATCTCCTCTCTGCACCTTCGGACATCCCTGTATATGCATTATGCTGCTAGAGAAATTATGACCAATATTTTAGCCGTCCATATGGGACTCCATCGCCCCCCATATGTGAACTCCTTTGGGCAGAAACATAAGTTTTATTCCTTGTATTCCAAGTGTGCACAATACCTGACAAACTAGGTGTTGAGTAAATGCTTGCTGATTGAATGAATAAATAAATTTAGTGGATATTACCTACTTAAAAACATAAGACACTCAATTTGAAGAAATTTTTTTAAAACCTGAAACAAAATATAACCATAAATTATATTTCTTAGGGAAAATACACATAAAACAAGACAAAAGGAACTGAAAAGTAAACTAGTGAATATCTCCACCTGAAAGTTAAATTGCCATTTGTTTTCCAATGACAGAAAAGGTTATTATTCTCAGCTTTTCCTTTCCTGAAAAATAGCAATAATAGTAGTTACCTCATAAGGGAGGCAGTGAGAATTAAATGGAGATAAATATTTAGGAAAATTGGTTCCAAAATAACACACCTTTGCAAATATTATTTGCTACCTGTTTGCTAATCAAATACAGAAACATGTAACACACTCCAATATAATAGGCATTCCAAAGAAAACAAGAATGAGACGATATACTAGAAATTTTGACATAATGAAAGAAAAAAGCTACATTTCTTCAAGTCCCAAAAGTCTAAAATAACACAGTTGTTTTTATACTGATTATCACAATACCACAAATAATGAATTTTAAAATAGGAAATTCCACACAATAAAATAGGAAATCCCAACAATAGGAAATTGTCTTCAGACAAAGGCAATTCAGGGCTTACACGGAATTATATATGTTTCAATATTGGGAATATAAACATTATTAAGATTTTGCTTGAATTTTATGTCACAACTAACAAAATAAATAACTGTGCTGTAAAAAATACAGTGTTCCTACTACTAATTTCCACGGAGCCATAAAAGAATTATTCACTAATAACTTAAAGATAAAAAGATTTGAAAGTTGTACAGACCTTGATATAATTGGTGTCAAATGTCCTCTCATTCCAAATCTGCAAAAGAAGAAGTCAAAAAGCCTGAATTGAAAGTTTTTAAGTGTCAGAAAGTAGACATTATCATTAAGATGTCACTTCCCTCATCGTCTCTCATATCATCTGAAAAGCCATTTTTCTTACTTTATGGAACGTTCTGTTACAGAATTTATAGATATTTATAAGACAACACAACTTTTTGAAATTATTTTTGAAAATCTTAAAACATTTGGTGGGGTTTTTTCAAAAAATTACTTATTCCAGAGATTTCTAAAAATGGAATATTCATTCAATCATTCAACAAATATTGACAACACAATGTGTGGAAGGAACTATACTAGGTCCTGGAGACCTAGCAGACATAAGGATTGTTGTAATAATTCTTACTGGATCCCTATGGGCACAGCTGAAAGCCAAGTATTATGAACACAGCACAGCAGTGATTTTGTTAGCACACAGAGAGAATCACAATGATGTGCTACATCACAAAAGCAAACTCTTAATGGGCATAAAAGGAACACACACAAATCTCTTAGGTTTAGAATCATGAAGCATGAGGTTTGGGAGTTGAAAGAAAACATCCATGACTTTCACTGTGCAGCTGAGAAAACTGTTAATGACAAGGATAGGCCTCGAGTCCAGTGATACAGGAAAGAGTTTCTTATCCAAGAAGCTCATCACCACAGCATGTGATTATCAAGAGTCTAAAGAGATGTGAATCACCCATTATCTACCAGAAACATTTCCGAAGTGTGACTTTACCATAATAGAATGCTATTAGACCCAAACCTACATTTAGTCTCACCATGGGTTAAAAGTACCCTAATGTATAAGAAAGTTCTAAAATACAAACCAATTTTCAGTTATAATTTGGAGAAAGATAACAAAAACAAGTACACTCCTGCTTCTGGCTTCCTACAGCCCTTGGCTCATCCTCATGTCCTATATCATCCTGTGATAACTGCAGTTTATCTGTTTCAGTGTCTACCTCTCTCCCTGAATTCTCAAGAACCTGTTAATCCTGGTATTTCTAGAACATAATAGTCACAGTGCCTGCAACACAATAGGAGCTCAATAATTGCTTATTGATTGCATGAAAATTTTTAAAATCAGCTTTGACAGATGGTATATTAACAAATAAAAGTGTATGGAGACCCACTATGTGCGTGTGTAAGGCTCTGGAGGGCACAATGTGGTCTGAGGCATGCCTCCAGCCTGCCAACAGAGCAGCTGGAAGGACAAGACATCATGTTTTGCATTTTTTAAATCATTAAAAGGTGTTAAATAACAGTTGAGAACACGGGTAGGCAGATTTCAGCCAGTCTGCCAAATCTGGCCCACCACTTGTATTTTTATAGCCTGAGAGCTAAAAGTGGTTTTGACAGTTTTAAATGGTTATATTTTAAATGGTTATATAATTACCTACATAATATCCTTAATAATATCTTTTGACCCACAGAACCTAAAATATTTACTCTCTTGTCCTTTAAGAAAAGTCTACCATCCCCCGGTTTAGGACAATAGAAGACTCATAGAGCAAAATGAGATCAATCATTAAACTCTATAGTCAACATAGTATTGCTGTATGAACTACAGAAACTAGGGAAAGCTCTGAAGAAGGAGAATTTAAGCTGGGGTGGTACTAAAAACGAAACAACAACAATAAATTTAAAAAAAAAACAGTTCAGAGAAGGTATATACTTAAGTACAGTTTTCAAGTGTGAGAAGAATTTAGATGGGCAAAGAGGAGGAATAAAAGGTGACATGTAGTTAATTTATGTTATTATCAGACACTAATAGAACAAATTAGTCTCATGACAAAAAATGGCTAGTCAACAAAGTGCCACAGAATCAAATTACTTGAAAAAATTACAAATAAATGTCCAAAAATTAATCATGCTCTAAATATATTACTAACCCCGATATAATCAATGTCCAAATCATGATAATGCTTGGCGCCCACAATCCAGCTCACGACATAGTAGGCGGTCAGCTGAAGATTTACATAAGGCCAGTTGAAACCTTTTCCCAGCCATCCAGGGAATGACCATGGCAACCCTGCAGAAGGAAGAGGCAAAGGTGTTGTGGGTATAACAGTGCTGGCACTATTAAAAACAGAGCAAAACAAACCAAAAAGAACACAGGCTAAGCAAAAAGCCAATACAGATCTGACTAAAGGAAAGATTATATACCATGCACCAATTCTCAAAATCTCTTCCAGTCTATGGACACTATTCCTTATTCATCCCTAGAGTCACATTCCATAATTCCAAATGGTCTTTCAAGAAAAAAATAAAAACAAACGACAAAAACAAACACCTCTCTCAACTTGGTACTCACTTACCAATAGAAAGAAATGTAACATACAATTGAACTTAACATCCCCATCACCTGCTATAAGGATGTTCAGTATTCAATTTCTGTTCTCTAAGGTCAAATCAAAGAGTTTTGAAGCTTATGCTTAACTACTTCTATGAGATAAGTACAATACAACTTCCTCATTCACTAGTACATCTTCTTATAACTTAAGGCTACTTAAAATATTAATTAGTCAAGTAATCAAATGTAGCAAAACTAGTTCGTCCTTTATCAATATAAATGTCAATGACTCAATAGGGAAATATACATTTGTTAAATGATAAAGATCAAATAATCTGCATTTTTCCAATACCTTAATTATTACTTTTAAGTAAAAAAGTGAGAAGAGTAGAGAAGTGAGACAAGAACCAGCCTAATGAGACAGGGTCATCTGCAAGGCCCTTGGCCTAACAAGATAAGGCCCCTAACCAATCAGCAAGCTAGGAGAATCAGAGAGACACCACCAAGATCCATATTCTGTAGCCTCCGGACTTTCCGGGGCTTACCCATGCACCCTAGCACCCAGAAGTCCCCTGAAAGTGACCCTAGCCCAATTACCATAGTAAAAATGACACCCAGGGGCCGAGAGCTAGCATGCTAATGATACATGCAATGCATGTGGTGGCATGTGGAGCAACAGCCAAGCGCAAGAAAAACCCTCCCTCTACACGCCATGACAAGGCTCCTCCTCAGCCTTTGCCTAGTAAAAGCCCCACAGTCCCGCTCCCTAAGGAGCCAGACACCTGCCCCTTTCCTTTCCGCACCGGCTCCCTTGTGCCTCTCCTGTGCACAAGCTAATAAACTTTTACTTTCCAACTTCCAGTTATTGTCTCTCTTGATTTCCATTCTGAGGGACAACAAAAACCCAATATGCCAGTAACAGAAGCGCTAATTAAATTCTAAATCCTAATTCTGTTGCTAATATATTAAAATAAGCTCAACAGTTGAGTTTGTTAACTAATATATATTACTAATCTAGCTCACCACTGCAAAATCAAAAACAAAATGACAAAACGCTTATTTTTCTAAACTCAGGAAGTATGTCTCAGTGTATTTACGTAAGAAATGTGACATTAAAATAATGGCACATTTTAAAACAATGAAATGCAAATACATTCCGAAGGCCCAACCTTTGCAACTCCTTGTTAGGACAGGGTTCGGTATGCCAGATTTTCTACATTTAAATGAGAACTGACCTTGAAAGCAGCCCCATGGGCGAGTATGTGCTGAAGTCAATGATGCTTTTTACTGCTCAGAACATTTCTGGACTCTCTTACAAAAGTCCATTTAGAAAGAACACACTGACTCCTCATTTTTTTAATTTGGAAAAACCTATGCTTGTCCCTTAATTCAATTGTTGAAAAAGAGTTTTAAAAATAACTTGAAATCAAGTCTATAAAATGCGTCTCATTAATCTCACTTAATTTAGTCTGAATGCATAAGTCTTTTTAAAAAATCAAATTCATTTCAAAAGATGATGGTACGCCACCACTGTGGATGTTTGAAATATTTGACAGGTCTGTACGTTGCTACAGGAGAACTGGGAAATGAATACAGTCCCATTTGAGAAATCATCCAACGATCCTGCCACTAGAACCTAAGCTCCTCAAGGGCAGGAATTGAGGGCTGGACTGTTCAGTATCTCCAATGTCTGGAACAGTGACCACTACATCACTGAGGTTCAAAACAAACAAACAAAAAACACTTTTGTATGTACCTCTTCTAGAAATGAGGTCTACTATTGCATGTAACACACAATTTTGCAAATCGGGGTATACTGCCGGATGTAATATACAATTTTATAAATAGTATTGCCCTTTTACAAATTTTGATGAGAAATTTTGTTAAGGAAAGTAGTTTAGCATCACAAAAAAACCCAGAACGGAATTGGGTTCTAAATCTTATTTTGTCCCGTGGCTTAGCGGTTAAGTGCGTGCGCTCCGCTACTGGCGGCCCGGATTCGGATCCCAGGCACGCACAGACGCACCGCTTCTCCGGCCATGCTGAGGCCGCGTCCCACATACAGCAACTAGAAGGATGTGCAACTATGACATACAACTATCTACTGCGGCTTTGGGGAAAAAAAAGGAGGAGGATTGGCAATAGATGTTAGCTCAGAGCTGGTCTTCCTCAGCAAAAAGAGGAGGATTAGCATGGATGATAGCTCAGGGCTGATCTCCCTCACAAAAAAAAAATAAAAAATAAATAAATAAATCTTATTTTGCCGTTTACTATCTGAACTTAAGTCAGTGGCATAACCTCTCTAAGCCTCCACTGCTCCTTCTGTAAAATGAGAAGAGTAATGCCTTGTCCAGAGGTATTATAAAGACCAGACATAATACTAAGGGCAGAGAAAGGATTATGTCTGGCACATGGTTTGCTGCTGGTAGCATATGGGTAATATTAACAACACTATTAGCACTTCAATATTAATACAGACTCCATATAGATGATTCAGAATTTAAAAGTTAAAGGAAAACAGACTGCAAAAGCATGGCAGACGTCACTTCTTACCCATGAGTGTAATATTAGGGTTCCGCTTCTTAGCTTCCTTCATTAACCACCACTCATATCCTCGGAAATAATTCTCATCTAACGCGTAGTGCATGTGGGAGGGCTCAGTGCCGTCTGCACGGGAGAGAGCATAAGAGGAAGGAAACTCACCATCAATGGTGCTGCATAGGGCCACTCTCCCCTACACACATATACTCATTTCACAGAAATGCCATGCCAGTTCCAATTCTGAAGTACCGCAAATAAGAATAATCTTATATAACTTGAGGACGGATCATCAAAGCATATTATTTCATCTTTTTTCATTATCCTACTCATTGTAAAGGTCTTAAATAAGAAAACCACAACTTTCTATTATACGCAGTGTTAAGAGAAGTGTTATCACCTCATATAATTGAAAATTCCCAGGACTACCTTCTGTTGGTCTCTCCGGGATTTTCAAATCCTCATGTCCAACTTTACGTTCACATCACCTCAGCTTCCAGCTTCTCAATCCTAGATGTGAATCTCCGGGCTCTTAAGCCCCAATTCTCACACCCCATGCCTTGAGCCTATAACATGCCTTGTTACACCATGACAACAGAGTTTTGAGAAAAAAGGAATGAGTACACATCCCTGTTATAAAAAATTCTATACTAACCTCTATAGTGTGTCAAGGTAGGTAACTGACATGAGTCCGCACGTGTTACCAGGCTTCACAAAGATCTGCCCTTGTTAAGAAGGACCTCACAAGGACAGGGGCCCTTGCTCTTCTATTCTTACAGGTAAACATCAGAATTCGCAAGAACTACCTGCTTCTGTATCTCTACTTCTAATGTAGCTTCAGCAAACGAAGCTGGCCAGTCATTATCAATTCTGCATAAAAGGGTTTCACCATGAAATGCATGTTCTCTTACAATAGCTTGGGGAAAGTTTTTGTTACAGGAGTTTTCTTTTGTTTTAATTTGCATTTTTTCTTTCAACACAAATTAAACTCTAATACGAATACACAGATATATTCGTTTAACAAAAATTACTTCCAAATCACTAACAGGAACACTAGTATATGGACAATACTCTATAGTTCACTATAATGGAATCTGACCTATAAATAATAAGCTATATATAATCATTAAAAGAATTAAATTCCTTTTTCTTCTTCCTGGAAACCAGAGCCCTATAAACTTTTAATTGACTATATGTACACAAAGCCAATCAAAATGGTGACAATGAATACTGAAGATTTAGTGGTTAAATATAATTTTGTTTTTAAAATAAAAAAAGCTATATAACTGAAATATTGATTACTTATATTTTTACCACTTTATTTAAAGCTGATAACACCTTACACGTTTTATACAACATTAAAAGCTTTCTTTTCCTAACTTTTCAATGAAATTCCAAACTATCCCTATGCTCTGTTTAGTGAATATAGTTTTTAGAAAACTGGATTTGTCTACCACTGATTACTTCAACCAAATAGGCAATCTAAAATCCAAACGCTGTTTTTCATGGAAAAATTCATTTTTTGATATAATTTTTTAAAAATAACTAGACTAAAAAAGGAACAATAAGAAACAATCTACTAAGCAATAATTGATATCAAAAATGGTGGTATCATTTATATTCTGAGATCACAGCCCATAAGCTTAGGTATAGATTCAAATGTTGGGGGAAAACAATCCCATTTCCCAAATACTCCTACCTGTTGTCTGCCCATCACCACCTATTTCGACTTTTAGAATATGCAAAGAGGCACCGAAGTTTGGCTGGGGAAAGAAGTGACAGTATTAACACTGTGCTTCATTGCATGAAGGACAAAGCACTTCAAGACAATTACTAATTACTGCCTTTGGTGTTACGGATGAGAAAACCAAATAAAAAGCAACTTATTCCAAAAGCAATTTTCCATTTTTTAAAAAACTAGAATTGTGAAGGTGACAAATCCTATGGGTGAAATATACCGTACAGTTTCTAAAATATCACAGGTACCAATAAATAATTATTTTTTCATTACCTTAAACAGAAAATCCAATATTTGAGAACGATAGGGTTCTGGGTAATTTACTAGAAGACGGGAGGTTGCCTAAGAAAAAAAATTCAAAAGATGAATAAAACAAATCCAATCAGGAATACCTATTCATAGTGCTTATGCACTCCACCTAGCACACCCATGGTTAGCCAGCTCTTAGGTAGAGTTGAGCTGTGGAAAGTCACTTCCCAGCTTATTTGCTTGCCTGCCTTTGCTTTGCCCATCATTGGGCAAATAAGACTGTTGTTCATCCAATAGCTAAAACACAGAATCCAAGCAACAAGCAAGTTTCTCTTCCCCTGAGATGAGGGTTGGCTGGGAGGTAAGTTTGCTGAGTCTGTTGATGAACCTCATGACTACAAATTTATCTTGAGGACCTTGACTCACAGAGTGGTTATTAGAAGAAATGAAACTTAGGTTCAATATCTTAGGACCATTTGTCAACTACAATATCTGGGGGTCAGGATGGGAACGATGAATTTCAGGTTATTTTTCCCCTCAATATCTTGCAAGAGAATATTATAGGCAGCGATGCTGAAAGAAGCAACCAGTCTACTCATCCTGCTTAGAAATTTATAAGGGCTGTCTGTCACTAGTAAGAATGACCACACAATGATCCCCAGGCCAAGCTGTGCTAAACAAACCTCATACAAGATTGGCATCAAAATGCACAGAAAGACAGAAGTGGAAGGTTCAGGGACCAACACTTGATCACACCTAAACACAGGCTGATGACTGCTTGTATAAAGAAATCGCAAAACCAATAATTGACCAATAATGTGTCCTTTGGGGAGCAATATAAGCAAGGGGAATGAAAGAGCTAGGTTTTAACATGTGTGGAAGATCAAAATTTGGCCACTCCAAAATATATCTCCTTACCTTGATTATTTTCCCTGATGGACATTTGACCTCCCCCACTAACTGCCTAAAGGAATTTAACTCTGGGTATGAACAGACTGGCAGCGTCCTACATTTGTAAAGGTATCTCCCTCTGTGTACTGGGAAGAGGGGGGATAGCCTTATCTCTGGAAACTCCTATCAGGACGGAAGGAGAGGACTTAAATCTACACACCCTTGATTGCTGTGCTTTCCGTTAATCCTCCAGAGCTGTCTCCTCCCCCACCCCCAACATCCTCCTTTGTCTACCTGAATATGCTATTTAATGAAAACCTCGGCCACTGTGTTGAGAAACTGTTTCCCTGGTTTCTCCCATGTATACATGTTATTAAACTTGGTAGTATTTTCTCCTGCTAACCTGTCTTTTAATTATTTGGCCAGCCATAAGAACCTCAAGGGAAAAGGCGAAGGGGGATTCTCCCTCTTCCCCAACACATGAAACAGTGGCATGTGCCTAGGCTTGGAAGCCAGACAAGCCCTAGGTTCAAACCACTGACACCTTGCCAGGTGCATGACAAGGGCAAGATACTTGACTGTTATGGGGTCAACATTTGTTTTCTACTCTCCTATATGTCACCACTGACATTCTGGTGGTGCCCATATCTATCTCCCTCACACCTAGAACTTCCCCAGCCCCTGTCACTGAGACACAGGTCCATGGAGTGACTCTCTAGTCACCTCAACCTCAACACATCCTCAAAGAAATAGCACTTTTTCCTAAATCTATTCCTTCTCCTGCATTTGCTATCCTAGTAAAAAACATCTGCCTAAACCATAAACTTAGAGTCACCCTTTCACCAAACTTCCTATCCATCTTCAGTCACCAAGACCTCCTTAATATCTCTCAAATCCATTCCCTCCTCTTCAACCCCACTGCCTTCCTCTAGGCCCTCCTCAATGATTAGAATAGCCTAAATGTTGTTAGGGTCTCCCATCTGCCTCCCAGTGTTCTAGTCTCCACACTACTTGCCAGATTAATCTTCCCAAAACACAAATCTAATCATGAAACTATGCTGTTCAAACGTGCCAAGACCTCCCCTCCCCCAAGAGCTTTCAAGATAAAGTTCAAATTACTCAGTTTTATACCCAAATCTCTTAATTATTTGGATCCTAACTCTGACACTCTCACACCTTCTCTCTAGACATATCAAACTACTTTTTCTCTTCTTCTGTCTGGAATGCATTCCACGCCTTCATTTGGCCAATTCCAAGTCATCCTTCAGCTTTTGGCTCATACTCCACCTCTTCAAGGAAGGATACCTTCTGCTCCTCCCCACTGGGTGGATGTAAGTGCCTGTCCTGTGGACTCCCTTGGCACCAGGGCTGTGTCTCTACCATAACTCTTCTAACTCTGCGCCCTAAGCTCTGCTTTTCTTTTCTGTCTTACCTCTAAGTTCTTTGAGCACAGGGACTGTTTCTTATTCAAGTTCATATTCTCACTCATTCTTTTAATCAATAAAAATTTACTTAATATCTTTTATGTTATGGTTTGTTGCACTGGTACAGGTAACATACGATAGGAGACTTTGAGTCAGACGGAGCTTGTGTCCTGATTCCACCATTTATAAACTCTGACACCAAAGGCAAATTATTGGGTTAAATACCGGGTTAAATAATAAACGTTGACCCCATAACAGTAAAGTGGGTTATCTTACTCATTCAGCTGTTGTAAGACTAAAATAAGATGTATGTAAGGACTTAGCACAGTAGCTGGCACATAGGAAGCCCTCAACAAATGGCAGGCATTGTACACACAGATTGTTTTTAAAAACACAGTCACCCTTCTCAAAGAGCTTACAGCCTAGCAGACTCAAATATTAGAGTAGGGACTCCTTAAGTGAATGAATACTGTATATGCACACTAACCTCTCCCTGACCCAAGGTAAACAATGCTTTCTGCCCTACATTATGCTGTTAGAACCTTGTATTTTGCTGTTTCTGGGTTATTTTGCCCTCTATGTACTCCTATCCTTAACACAGAAAGTGCCAACTTTCCGCAAACACACCACATCATTATGCAAGCCTATAGTCGCACTCAATGTGAAAGCACTAGTCAATGGCAATAGTCAGTTAAGAGCAGTATAATCAAATGTCGAAATGCACCATCAAGCAATAACAAATTACCATATTACTAATCACGCTCTCTGAATAAGGCCTGGATTACAATCAGCTGTTTACAACCAGCCCAGAAAGAAGGATGGGGACAAGTCTTTCATTCAAAGGCCTTGGGATAACTTCCTCTTCTCTAATCTCTGAAACAGGATGATATTAACCAAAATTAGTCATGTGCCAGACACCATCGTAAGTACTTTACATCTTTCTTCACAAGGCTCCTACCAGGCAGGTATCACTGTATCCCCATAAAAGAAACTGAGGCACAGAGAAGTTAAATAACCTGCCTAAGGCTGTAGAGTGAGTGACAGGGCCCAGAACGGACCCCGGACAATCCGCTCTTAAGTCCACTTTCTTAACCAATGCACCATGTTGCCTTCCCTATCTGACATGAAGATTAAATGAGAACATTCCAAATACTGCCACAAACTGTGCTAGGTATCAGGGACTCAACAAAGAAGTTTAAGGTGGTGTGCAAATATAGTGTTGCAACCATTTTCATTCAATCAGGATTTACTGAGCTCCTAAGATGAGTAATGCTCTATACAAAGGGACATTAATGATTGTTGGATATCATATCTGATTACTTAATAGTCTCCTACTCTGAGTTATGAAACAATTCTCATTGTAATAATTTTAAACTGAGCTAAATAAACATAAAATAACTAAATACTCCATTTTTCAGCAAATTTAAACACTGGACTTAACATCACAAGTAAAGATATCAAGCCAGAGTCAGACCTCATGGTCTAGTGGTAAAAGTTCAGCACACTCCACTTGTGCAGACCAGGTTCATTTCCTGGGCACGGAACCACACCACTCGTCTGTCAGTAGCCATGCTGTAGAGGCAGCTCACACAGAAGAACTAGAAGGACTTACAACTAGAATATACAACTATATACTGGGGCTTTGGGGAGGAAAGAAAAAGAGAGGAAGATTGGCAACAGATGTTACCTCATGGCGAATCTTTCCCAGCAAAAAAAAAAAGATATTAAGCCAGATGGGTCTTCATTCTATGAAATATTGGCTATTTCAGGTTTCAACCACAAAAATAAAAAGGAGAATGGTGGTAACAAAGGACAAATACATGCCAATTAGTCCACAGGTTACCTTGAAATATGCGCCAGCACCTATGAGTGAGGTTGCAACATTAGGTAATAAAAGTGTAAAGATCAAGAAGAATCAGTTGGGTTGGTTATGGAAAAGATTTTTTTTTTCCACAGCAGGTCAGATCGGTGATCAGGCTACAGACCAAGTCATCCACTGAAGTGCAGGCCCTGAGAGTTGGCTTTTTCTTTTGGCAATACAAGTGCCTGACATAAGCTTTGATTGCTAAAGCATCCACTTTTCAATAATAATTACGTCTTATGGAATATGTACTTAAAAATAGTTCTCCAAGTCTTTTTGGTAACTTGAAACCTTAGAGTTTTGTTAGGTTAAGTTAAGTGATGGAAATTCATTGACTATATAAGTCATTGCCAAATAAGACAAAACACTGAAACATTAATTATTGAACATGGGTTTATCTACTTTTGATTTCTTACTACAGATACTTGGATCTGTTAGCAAACATGTCCTGTGCTACACTGAAAAATTATACTACAAAAAAAAGGGGGCATATGCTCCTAGAAATAATGAAATGTATTCATAAATTTGACAATCTACAGAATGCTATTATAACAGACAGTTCACAATTGCTTATTTTCTAGTTTTCACTAGAAATTAAGGTTTCTGAGAGTTAAGAATTCTAATTAATATATGTAATTAAAACTACTAGAAATAATAAAGGATACCTCTCTATGCAAGGGAAGTAGGATGTATTTTGGCTGAGAAAGGTATAAGATATGGAGATCCATTTTTATTAGGGGAAATGAAAGTAATTTTGCCCTAGAGTAGACAAACTAAATGGATATAGAAAGCTGGAAAATGAGAGAAAGAGGGAGAGAGAGAATTTTACCTCATGTAGTCAAGTTAGCTAAAAATGAAATAAATTTACCAGAAGGATTTTTTTTTTTAATATGCTTTACTAGTATACCTATGTAAAACTAAAACTTAATTTTCTTTCAGCTGATAAAAGGGCAAAATTTTCTTGGACTATTGGTCTGCTCTTGATTGTGAAAGGTTTTTCTTTACCTTTTAAGTAATCTGCCTAGGAAACAAAGATTCTGTGTTTTATTAAAATAATTTCCTGTGCTTCACATTGCCTTTACCACATCTCTGATTACTTGAGAAAACTGAGTCTTCCCTATTAAAAAAGCTAGTTTTTTTTTTTTTTTTACAACTATGTAACTTTCTGTATTGCCTGTGAAGTCTTTAATTGTCACTTTGGTTAAATGGATAACTAAAGTATTGTTTCACAGTGACCTATGATCCTGTTTAATAGCTCTAAAGTCTTTTGATATTTTTGAGAAACTTCCCAAATCAAATTCTAAATGAAGTCTTTTTGACCTCAAACTAACTTTGGGATTTTCCAGAGGGTCCCTAGAAAATTTCAAAGGGTTTTTTTCCTCTCCTTATAAAAAGAGAGACGTTAAACTAATAAGGCTTATTTAATAGGCTAAACTACAAACGAAGCATTGTCAAATAAGAAGTAATGCTAAACCTTCTTTAGGTTATATTTGTATGGATATATGTTATTAATAAATGTTCCAGAAATTATATGAAACTCCTAGACATCTGCTATGTCACGGTATAATGTTATCCCTTGTAATTCTAGTTATTTTGTTAAAATGTATGTCACAGAAATAACCAAATTTCCTTATCAATTGCATAGTCATAAACTCTCATCAGATCTTTAACATGGCCATTTTTAAGTCTTTTCGTCATTTACAGACAGTTATTGTTTTACTCTGATGCTTTTGCAAAAGTGTTTCTACAAAGGTGCTTCAAAGGACTCTAACAAGTACAGAGTTCTGGTAACTTTCAGATCATACCACTGAACTGAGTAAGAATTTATAGAACTCTAAGGAGAACCAGGATTTATAAAACTGCCAACAAAAGAGCCAGATCAACAAGAATTAATTACATGGGACTGAATGAACCAATGAGGATGATTATAATTTTTATGACTTTTTATTTGACACACTGTTGGTTCTTTAATGTTTTGTTTTTTCCAGATTCAAGGAAACCATTTTTCTTAAGCTAGCTATGATTTACAGCAATTTGGTCAAGTATATCCTTGTGAAAAAGATGAAACAAGTATATTTTCTCCCTACCTGATCCCTCCAGCATTCAGAAACTCTTAGGGAGTATTCTTATTTTCATGACAATATAGTTATTTGCACAAGTTCAATAAGAATCTGCTCTTTGTAACAGGACTAAATTGGAAACATTGGTTATATTACCAAGGCTTTGTTGACTAGAACGTCATATTTGAGAGAGATGTACATAGACTCAGATATGACCAGACAGCTTTAAGGAACTAAGGTTGTCTTGATGGAGCCAATAAAGCCCCTTGGAAAAATCAGCCTGGTACCTTATTTACAGGATTCTCAGCAGCCTTACCAGGTGAGTAAGGAAGGTCACTTCCTGGCAGGCCCAGGAAACAGGATATTTTGGGGACCTCAAGAAGAGAGGAATTCACCCAAATCTACAGATATTGCAGATGAAATCTGATTGTGAGTCAGCTTGGCTTCCTAGCCTCAAGAGGCTTTTAAGAGTCTAATCTAGATTCCTTGTGAAAAGGTCCATCAAAGCAGACCTAAAAGAGCCTGTATGGTCAATCACCATTCCTGCTGCACTTACGTAAATAATCAGGCCAAGTTTAACAAGACTAAACTTATTTTGCAAATAAATTAGTCTTACTTTATCTCTGATAGAAGTGAGAGTGCCTATAGAGAAAAAAAGAATTATGTTTCAATGGAAAACTATAGTACACCCTTCTGGATATCAGATTCTAGTCCTGTTAATTGCCTTTGAGGTTTGTTTTCTACCTGTAAACTAGACTGGATACTGAATTCTTCTCATTTCCTCCAATATCTGGCTACAGCTCTCCAAACTAATGCTTCCAATTTTTCTTCCACCCTTCTGGCTTGGAATCATGGAGAACTAAAACTGCTATTTTCCTGAAGCCGTGCAAGCTAAAGTAAGACTTGATAAGAACTTCAGAGAAATCACAACAGTTCATGTATGGACAATCTTCGTGCCTGTTGCTGCATGGGCCCCACAGAAAGATTACCAAAGACATTCAAACTGCAAACCAGGAAAATCTATCAGATTGCCACTCTCTGCCCCTACTCCATCTGAAGATACTTCAAGTCCTACAACTAGAAATCTTTTCCACAGGCCACCCTCAGGACTCGGACTGAGTTTATAGTCTGCTCTAACCATTAACCATTGTTTTCCTACTTTTTCCATACAAATGCCTCTTATTAAACAACCTGATGCAAATACTTTCACCATGTAGGCCTAACTTTGGGAGCCCACTTGCAAGACTGCCTGTTGTCAATCCTGACAATCCTGTTGTCAGGATTAAGAGACTGGTTCAACGAGATATGAAGCCATCTACCAACTCAGGACAGGTTCAAACCTACTTACACCAAGTGGCCTAAAATGTTAAAATATTTCACAATATTATCATCTTTGAACAGATTCCTAGGACCCCAAGATCAATGAACTGGTTTCATGGTGGGACACTTCAAGTTTGGGACAATGGCTATGGACTGGACTTCAGACTATTGCCTGTATAATTATTATAGGATTTGCTTCTATAATCCTATTTAGATGTGTACTTTCTGGGTTACAAAGTGCCCTGCCCCTGACTTTTAGCAAATCAGCTACCCAGGCAGTTAACGTCCTCACCATTGACTCTGATTCCTGGACATCATAGGGTGGTTTACAATGTAAGCCCTGACAGTTTGTTTTTTTCTTCTTTGTAATGCAAGTGTCTGACTTAGGCTTTGATTGCCAAGGCACCCACTTCAAGGAGGGCTATCTCGAATAAACACGTTGCCAGCGGTAAGGGTGGGGGTGGGAGACTAGGCTTTTTTGGTTTATCGATCTTGGTTGATTTCAATAACTGACCATTTTGAGCTGCTTGTATTTTTTCTTCCTGTGCTTTAAATTCCTGCTCTTATGTTTTAAATTCACCAATAAAGTGAGCCCGCGAAAGCTAAGGCCCCCACCCTCAACCCCAATAAAAGCAGAACCCCAGGCCACACTCTTTCACTACCCATGACCTCACTGAGTAGCCCCACGTGTGCCGGTGCTTTCCAGGACCTGTGAGTAATAAATCTTTTTTTTTTTCCCCAAAGTTTCTTGATGGTTATTGCTGAGGGCGTACTGCAGTCATAAAAAGAAGCACAAGAGCCAGTCCAGCTACAACATTGGTTATCGACAGGCTGAGATCAGCACAAAACACCCACCCAGCAAGCAAGCATTCACACTAGTTCTGAATTGTATCTGAGGATACAAGCTCCATCTGACTCAACCTAACAAACAACCCACTCAAGTGTTCAGCCTTAACGTTTTCAAATAAAATCAGCTCCAGCTGTGATCTGGGGTACAAAAAGAAAATCCCTCTCACCCAAACGTCTGCCACCATAAACCCCAAAGGTTACAAACGGGGATAGAAAGAACAACAATACAAAAATTATAAAGAGCATGAGACAGGAGCAATTAAATTTTGTTAGGAGCCCAGAGCAATCATGCTACTGAAGCAAGCTCCCACACTTGGAGGCCACCTATCAGCATGACCAGGGAGCTAAGAAAATTACCAGCTGTGCCTACACAAATTTGCACAAAGCTGGAATGGCCCTTATATCTCCCTTTACATAAATCTTAGGGAATGCCCAGATAATAAGAACTCATCTCAACTGTCACAGCCAAGAGGTGCCTAAGGAGACACGCCAATTAGAGGCGACTGGTATCCTGGATGGGATCCTGGAATAGGAAAAGTGCATTAGGTAAAAACTAAGAAAATATGAAGGAAAGTAAGGACTTTCATTAATGTTATCAATACTGGTTGTGACAAATGTACTATACCAGTGTGGGATACTGATTACAGGAGAAACTGGCTGCACGGTATATGAGAACTCTGTATTGTCTTGGCAACTTTTCTGTAAATCTAAAACTATTCTAAAATTAAAAGTCTATTTTACAAAAACCAACTCACCCCTTGAGCCAGAGATCCTTTTATCAAGACAAAGGTCTCGATACCCAGTATAAGAATCAACTGGTATATTTGCTAAAATGCAGATTCTCAGGCCCCACCGGAGAACTACAAAGTCAGAATGAGGGACGGGAGGAGGCCAGAATCTGCATTTTAACAAGCACATGAGCGATTCTTATTCACCCCAAAGGTGGTGAGACAGTCCCGGCTGTTGACCCAATGTTTCCTCCTCCTCACACACAAAAGTAGTCATCACTGAGGGACGGGGCACTGAGCCTTCCGGGGGCAACTCACTCGCTTGGGCCTTGACCAACCGAGCAACACAGTCCCTCAACAGTAAACAATCCTAGACTCAGTATGAGTTGATACCTGCATTAATTTAAAAAAAAAAAGTCCCAAGCAACTAGAAGGATGTGCAACTATGACATGCAACTATCTACTGGAGCTTTGGGGGAAAAAAATAAAAATAAAGTCCCAGGAGTTTCAGGCCTCTTCCCTTCCTAAAGAAGCCTTGAGGCACCCATCGTGGCTCCAAACAAAAACCTATTCTGCACTCCCGGCACTGGTGGCCCTGGGCTTCTGACTCCCCGACCCACCTCCCTAAAGAGGAAGAGGCACAGCCAAAGCTTCCCACTGGGGCATCCTCTTGGACAGAGCTGCTTCCCGGCTCCCTGGCCATTTCTGGAGCGACCCTCCCGGAATGCCCTCTCCGCGGCCAGGAGAGCCCAGGCCCCGCTGCTCAGGGCGAGGGTTCGAGCCCCAGCCTTGACACTATCTAGACCTGTCACTTACTGGGCGTACCTCCAGATCCTCACCGTCAAACCTAACTGCCTCTACAGGTTCACCTTAAAAGAGCAAGCGCCAGTCCCAGCCCCGAATCGGTGGGGGACCCAGACCGCCGGCTGCGGGGTGGCCCGCCGGGAGCCAGACCGCGACCCGACTGCGGCGAGACGCGGGGCTGCGCCGCGGGGGCTTGTGGGCGGGACGGGGCGGGCCCGGCGCATCCCACCGCCCGCCGCTCACCCCGCCGCCGCTGACCGCGCCGACGCCGTCGAACTCCCGGCCCAGCCCGTCGGAGTCGTCGAGTACGTACGCGCCGCCGGGCGCTAGCAGCGCGCACAGCAGCAGGGGCACCGCGGCGCGGCCCGCCGAACCCGCGGCGGCCGTCATGGCTTTCACTCGGCGTTGCCGGGAAGCCTGGAGTAGGCTCTCAGCCATTGTGTGGGTCACATGACTACGGCGCCCAGGGAGGCGGGTCCGGCCGCCGCCATGATGGAGAAGGGCAGGAGGCCGCTGACGACTCCGCCGCCATCTTGAGTGTGGGGCGCACGTCGCCGCCGCCGCCGCCGCCGTCGTAGTGGTAGTGATGTTGGGGGGCAGAGCAAGTCTTGTCTGACCGCGACCGTGTGTGGGCCGGGCTCGGGTCTTCACGTGTACTCGCTTCGCTGCCTCTCTTCCGGGCTCACCTGCCGGAGCACTTTATTGAAGGGCAGGTGGATGTCCAAGGGCTGCCAAGGTAACTGGGCAAGTGAGTGGCCCACCATGGACCTCCCCCAGCATCTCAGGGCGTGTCTACCACGTGCCAATCGGTGACAGTGCAAGAAGGAAGACAAGGCTTGCAACCCCTACAGAGCCCCAGTCCAGCTGTCAGCTTGGTCGAGCCACTTAGCTTTGTGAGCCTGATTTCCTCTTATGAAACAAGAAGAGCAGCTGCATGGGGGACGTAGGATTAAATGAAATACATGTAAGGTAGTAGGCGCTCAGTAAATTTTAGCTGAATGCGGTACACAGTTGGCAAACGTTAGCTGACAAGGTTCACCATTCTGGTAACTACTCTGTATGTTTAGCTTTTAGCTTCATAAACTACCGTCCACTGCCAGTTGAAGTCGTACCAGGCAGATAACCCTAAATTGGTAGGGAAGTTTTGAATTGTCCTGGGATTTCTGCCACATCCAGCATTGGTCTGAGATTTCTGATTTCCTTGGTGGTAGAGCAAATTGAAGAGACTCTGAGAAGCTGCAGAGAAAGCATTTCTGATCCCAAAATCGCCCTTGGCAGAGCGGTAGAATTGGTTATCAGTGTCTGCACAAGCCGTGGAGACACCAAAACGACAAGATCCAAAGGCTATAGGTCGCATAAGCCTTTGTCTGCAGGGTCCTATTGGGAATCAGATTATTTTGCCCCTTAACCACAAACCTAAATTTAAGTTTTAGGACCACAGTTATGCTAGAAGGAGAAATCTTTGTCTGGCAGTCCCATAAACACACTCATCAAGCCATTCTGATATCCCTAGGTTCCTAATGGACAATAGCTATACCTGCTCTTTCTCTCTTCTTAAATTACTGTAGGTCTAATCTGGTTTACCAAGGACAGTCCCAGCTATAACTGTTGTCCCAACATAATTATTATTTTTTCCTTTTTTTAATTAATTTTTTATTGAGGTAACATTGGTTTATAACATTATATAAATTTCAGGTGTACCTCATTATATTTCGACTTCCGTGTAGACTACAGCATGTTCACCACCAAAAGTCTACCAACATAATTATTAATAGTGCCCCTTTCACCCTGAGAAGTGTTCTGGTTTGGATGATAAGTTATATGATCCCTTATATATGGGCCGCTTGTTTTCTTCCATTTCTTCTTTCTCCAGTACAGCACATATCTGAACTCTCTACCTTCCCTACCACCACCATTCTATGATACAGGTCAGTAACTGTCCAACTTCCATAGATTTACTTTCCCAGAACTCACTTGGATCCATCTGTTCTAACACAATACTTTAAGCATTATCTGGAGCGCCTGTAGATGCAAGCCACAAATGATAAATCAAGTTAAAGCTAAGATTCCTATCAACCCTCAGATTTTACATCTGAGGTATGCATGTATCATATGCATAATAATGTGACTAGAAGGGAAGTACCAAGGTGAAAATAGAAGAAAATACGCTACACGTGAAATTGGGAAGTTGAAATCAGTACCCAGCATACGTCATCCTGTAGCGCACCACAGCATGTTATACTTGGAAGGCATTCCGCAAATATTTGTGTAATGTGTGATATTTGTGGAAGAGGAAATGCAGAATATTTAAAGAAAAAGCGTCATCACCCCCAGAGGACATACCACTGATTCCTCTTAGTTCATATACCAAAGTAATTCCTTACCACAGAAAATATCTCTTGTTTCAAGTTTCTAATCTGTGGTCAGGAAAGCATTAGACAAGAAAGTTTCTAATAAAAAAGGAATAGATACAAGCTGAGAAAGCGAGATCACTGGACTACTGGGCAGAGCACTCAGATTTGCTCAAGATGTGAGATAAATAGAGATGGCAGTTATCAGACAAGTGATCATGTGTCCAGCTGCCCTTGCTTCTGTGGTTTTGGAGTCCCTGAGATAAACCAGACATTAGGAAAAGAGTCTGTCTCAGTTCTCAATTCTCAGATGAGTTTAAAAAGTAAGGACTCTTGGGCTGGCCCCGTGGCTTAGTGGTTAAGTGTGCGCGCTCTGCTGCTGGCGGCCCGGGTTCGATCCCAGGCGCGCACTGACGCACTGCTTCTCCGGCCATGCTGAGGCCGCGTCCCACATACAGCAACTAGAAGGATATGCAGCTATGACATACAACTATCTACTGGGTCTTTGGGGGGGGGGGAATAAAATAAAATTATAAAAAAAAGGACTCTTTTTCTCTTAGCTAAGCAGTATTTCTGAGTATAACTGTACTTTAGCCACAGCAAATTTCTCATTTTTCTAAAGTGAAAAATGTGATCAAAAATAGATGGTCTCTTGAGAAAGATGAGAGATCTTGCCTTTAAATGAAAAGTTATTGATCAAGTCCTATGCAGTCTGTCATCTCATTGTAGGAAATAGCTTTACTGTTAGAAATCTGAATTAGTCAGAAACTCGAGGGCAGAGGCCGAGTCTTTTTCTCCTGGCACTTCAAAGTCCAGTATCCAACTCATGGTAGATACTCTATATATATTAGTTGAATTGAACTTAAAAAAAAAAAAATCACTGTGAAGGTGATGCCTTAAATCACTGGCAAAAGGATGGACTTTTTAAAACATGATGTTGGGGGCCGGCCCTGTGGCTTAGCGGTTAAGTGCGTGCGCTCCGCTGCTGGCAGCCCGGGTTCAGATCCCGGGCAGGCACCGACGCACTGCTTCTCTGGCCACGCTGAGGCTGCGTCCCACATACAGCAACTAGAAGGATGTGCAACTATGACATACAACTATCTACTGGGGCTTTGGGGGGAAAATAAATAAATTAATTAATTAATTTAAAAAAAAGAAAAAATACTTTAAAACATGATGTTGGGACAACTGGATAACTGTTTGGAAAAAGATCAAATTTTAGGTCTATGCCTCACACGACGCTTAAGTATAAACTCCAAATCAATAAAGCTCTAAAGTAAAAAATGAAACCTTACTAGAAGACATGGGTAAATTCCTGTATATCCTGGGTGTCTAAATATGACTCAGTATCTGGATACAACAAAAGTTTGACTTTAAAAAATCAATAATAATCATATAAGGGGATAAGAGAAAAGGGATTATTTACAAAAGAAGTTGGAAACTCCTTAAAGTAAGAGTTCCCTGGGGCATAAGTGTTCAGTAGTCCCCCCTCATTCGTGGAGGATATGTTCCAAGACCCCTGGTGGATGCCTGAAACCAAGGATACTACCAAACCCTATATATACTATGGTTTTTCCTATACATACATACCTATGATTAAGTTTAACTTATAAGTTAGACACAGTAAGAGATTACAATAACTAATAATAAAATAGAACAATTATAACTATACTGCAATAAAAGTTATGTGAATGTGGTCTCTCTCTCAAAATATCTTATTGTACTGTACTCACCCTTCTCGTGGTGATGTGAAATGATATCACAATGTGTATGCGATGAGATGAAGTGAGGTGAATGACGTAGGCATTGTGCCATAGCATGAGGCTACTGGTGACCTGATGATGATTCTGAGAAGGAGGATCACCATCGAGCCATGACGATGTCGGTGGTTGGATGTCAGGAGCAGATAATGTCAGTAGTTGGGGATCCAAAGAAGAGATGATTCACATCACAGGCAGGACAGCAGACGGTGTGAAATTTCGTCACACTGCTCAGAATGGTGTGCAATTTAAAACTTATGAATTGTTTATTTCTGGAATTTTCCATTTAATACTTTCAGACCGCAGTTGACATGGGTAACTGAAATCACAGAAAGCAACACTGTAGATGAGGGAGAACTACCGTATAAAGTTTTGTCTCTTCGTGAACTATCCTGTAATGTCTCCTGTTTATCTGATCTTTTCAACTTTGACATAAGTTGCTTGATTGTGATTGTTAATTACATCACCGTGTTAGTGACGTCTCTCTAAAATATGTGTAGGGGTTCTGTTAACTCAGGGCTTTATATAAAGACAATAAATCTACTTCAGAAGACAGACTCCACATAATGGAATACATTACATATTGCTTACTAAACATTTTCTCAAGTATAACTACAGATAAAAACTGCTATAGTAAGGAGCAATGTGGTATAGTAGTTAGAATATCAGCCCTGGAGCCCCAGACTGCATAGCTGCCAATCTCTCCTACCACCTACTAGTTGTGTGGTTTTGGCCAAGTTACTTTATTTTTTAGGCTTCAGTTTCCCCATCCATAAACAGAGATGATGATAGTCATTAGCTGATGTGAAGGTTAGCTGAGTTAATATTCATACAACACTTAGAAGAGTGACCAGCATATACTACATGCTATAGAAGTGTTTATTATATAAATAATAACAAATGACATAAAGATTTAACTATAGTATAACTTTTGAGTTTACAGCTCTCGAAAAAACTAAGAGAATCCTGAGTAAAAGGATTATTCCTGTCTTTGTACTGATCTGAATTTTTTTCTTTCATTTTTGTTGTGTACAGTCATCCAAACCCACGTCCCATGTGGCTGGTTCCCCATGGTGCGAGTCTTGGTGAGAGTGGAGAAGCCAGATCCTCCCTCTTCCTGCCCCCAGCAGCACGAGCTCTGGCAGAGACCAGGCTCCCCCAATCAGTTCCTCCAATCTGTGACTTTGATCTTAGAAGAGTGCTTAGGCGTAGAGACAGCTGAGAAAGCACACTGGAGCCATGTCAGTCCAGAGGAGGCAACAACATAGAGGCTGCATCAGAGGGGCCTCGAGTGCCTGGAGCAGTGGGGTCAGAAGTGCCCTCCGAGCCTACTGCTCAGGCAGGGTAACCTGGGCTGTCTTTCTGGTCCTCTGGCTCTAGCCCATTTCACAAGCCTGGTTCTGCAGCCTCAGCAGCAATCCTGTGTCATATCCTTTCTTTCTAAGTCATTCATTTTCTGCTCAGGTTAGCCGCAGACAGTGCTGTTGCCTGAAGGAAAGGCCCCTGACTGATACACCAGGTTACAATCCAGAGGGGATGGGATCATCACAAAGAATTCTCTGCCTCTATGTCTTTATCCCTCTGCCTCCGCACTTTAAACACTGTCTTTGCCACCTGTAGTTCTTTTGTTAGTAATCCTTACTGCATGGATTTGCTCAAATAAAGGAACTCCAGGAAGTTTTGCTGTCCTCCTATGTTTCACCCATGATATGTCTCTTTTTCTTTGGATTGTCAGTACCTTTTTCCTCACGCTGCCAGGGGAAGAATTTGAGAGTCCACCTAATTCGAAGTCCTAGGCATGAAGAAAATAACAGCGCAAGAGGTTCCCACCACTCAAAAGATGTTTTAAAAACATCTAGCACTATGCTGTCCAACAAATATAAGGCAGAGCACGTACGTAACTTGAAACTTTTTAGTAGCTACAGTAAAGAAAAAAAATAGCAGGTGAAATTAATTTTAATGGTACATTTTATTTAACCTCAAATATCCAAAATATTATCATCGAATATGTAATTAGTATAAAAATGTATTAACAAAAGATTTTGTGCTCTTTTTTTCATACTAAGTTTTTAAAAACCTAGAGTGTATCTTACCCGCATAGCACATCTCAATTTGGATTAGCCATATTTCAAGTGCACAGTAGCCACATGTGGCCAGTGGCTCCTGTATTGGACTGAGCAAATCTGGTGTATGCTGAGCCCTGGGCTGGGCACACTCTGTAAATGTCACCTACTGGCTGTTAAAGATGAGGTTGAAGAATATCCACTCTTTGCTAGGGCTGCCATAACAAAGTACAACAGAACAGTGGTTTAAACAACAGAAATTTATTTTCTCACACTTCTGAAGTTCAAGATCAAGGTGTCAGGAGCCGTGGTTTTTTCTGAGGCCTCTTCCCTTGGCTTGCAGATGGCCACCTTCTCTTTGTCCTCACACGGTCCTTCCTCTGTGCATGTGCACCACTGGTGTCTCTTTGTGTATCCAAATTTCCTCTTCTTAGAAGGATTCCAGTCAGATTGGGTTAGGGCCCATGCTAATAGTTTTATTTTAACTCAATCATCTCTAAAGGGCCTATCTCCAAATATAGTCACATTCTGAAGTACTGGGAGTTAGGGCTTCAACATATGAATTTGAGGGGGGACACAATTCAGCCCATAACAATATCTAGCAATGGTTAAGTATCATCCCATTGCTCAACAATAGCACACTATCGAGTATATGGTTGATCTCCAGTGAATAAACTTAGAATCAAAGTCATCAGGAAAATTTAGAATTTTCTTCAAAAAATTTAAATGTATACGTTGGTGTCCAAGGGAAAATCTGTTGCGTAAACAACGTACCACTGTATGTTTTGAGAATTCACAACTGTGCATGCATGGTCAGAACCGGGGGTGGGAAAAAATAGTTCCCCATTTCTTTGTATAGACTCGGTTAAAGGCAACCACTTGTTCTTCTCAGGACACACCTGACAGGTGCTCTCCTCCATGACTTACCTCATCCTGTTCTCATGGTTGGAAATATCCTTTCTCCCATATCTAAAGGGCTAAAGTATCCTCCTTCTCAAAACACCACTCAAAGGACAGCATAGTGCTAGATGTTTTTAAAACATCTTTTGAGGATTGGAACTTTTGGACCAACTCTCTGACCTCCTAGGAGGGGAGAGGGGCTGGAGATTGAGTTAATCGCCAATGGCCAATGATTTACTCAATCATGCCTGTGTAACGGACTCTCCATAAAAATCCCTAAACTACAACGTTTGGAGACCTTCTGGGTTAGTGAATGCATCCATGTGCTTGGAAAGTGGAGCACCCCAGCTCCACAAGACAAAGGCTCCTGCACTCAGGACACTTCTGGACTTTGCCCTATGTATCTCTTCATCTGGCTGTTCATCTGTATCCCTTTCGATATCCTTTATATAAACCTTTGTATAAATATCCCTTACAATAAAGCAGTGAATGTGAGTAAAATGCTTTCCTGAGTTCTTCAAGCCGTTCTAGCAAATTATTGAACCTGAGGAGGGGGTGGTGGGAACTCCCAATTTATAGCTGGTTGGTCAGAAGTACTGGAGGCCGAGGACTTGTGACTGGCATCTGAAGTGGAGACAGTCTTGTGGGACTGAGTCCTTATCTTATGGGCTCTAATGCTAACTCCAGGTAGATAGTATCAGAATTGAATTAAATTGTAGGGCATCTAGCTGGTGTCTGGAGTATTGGAGAATTAGTTTTTGGTGTAAGGAAAAACTCCACATATTTGGTGTCAGAAGTATTCTGTGGGTAGAAACAGACCATAGAAGTGACCAGTCCTCCCACGCACCAACCTGCATCAAACATAAGCCCAGCATGTGCATTCGTGCCTATTTGGAAGAACCACCTGCCAGTATTTGCTCTGTGTTCACTGCTCTCTGATCTTACTCCCTAGATTTCAGATCCCTGGCTCCATACTCTCACTGTCAATATTGTTTTTGGCTCTCTACTTCCATTCAGAGGCTACTTCATCAGCCCTGGCTCCCTACTTTGCTTAATTGATTTTGACACCAACAGTTTTGGATAAAAGATCTCCCCCTCCTGCAATCTGGCTCCTTAAAAGCCTCAAATGCAATTTGGGTTCCTTCTCCCACTCACTGCCTCTATCCTCAACATCAGGAGAGGGCAAGTTGGACAACATACTTTCCCACCTCCATCTTAGACTTTATTGCCTAACGCAATAACTGGATTGTTACCCCCAAAATTCATATGTTGAAGCCCTAACCCCCAGTGTGACTGTATTTGGAGATGGGACCTATAAGGAGGTAATTAAAGTTAAATGAGATCATAAGGGTGAGGCCCTGATACAACAACATCAGTGTCCTTATAAGAAGAGACACCAGACTACTCTCTTTCTCTCCTGCTCTCTCTCTCTCTCCAGCCCTTCTACCCCCCACCCCTGCCATGTGAGGACTCAGCAAGAAGGCAGCTGTCTGCAAGACAGGAAAAGAGCCCCTACTAGAAACAGAATGGCAGCCATCTTGATCTTGGACTTCCAGCCTCCAGAACTATGAGAAACTAAGTTTCTAATATTTAAGCCTCCCACTCTGTGGTATTTTGTTATGGCAGCCCAAGCTGACTAATACATCTACTGTCTGTACTGTTTGCATGTCCAAACCATGGGATTGAAATTTTTTTTCAGACAATTTTTTGTGTGTGTGTGAGGAAGATCAGCCCTGAGCTAACATCCATGCCAATCCTCCTCTTCTCTTTTTGCTGAGGAAGACCGGCCCTGAGCTAACATCTATCGCCAATCATCCTCCTTTTTTTTTTTTTTCCCTTTTTCTCCCCAAAGCCCCAGTAGATAGTTGTATGTCATAGTTGCACATCCTTCTAGTTGCTGTATGTGGGACGCCGCCTCAGCATGGCCAGAGAAGCTGCGCGTCAGTGTGCGCCTGGGATCCAAACCCAGGCCTCCAGTAGCAGAGCACATGCACTTAACTGCTAAGCCACGGGCCCACCCCAGAAAATATTTTTTTAATCAGCAATAAGTAAGTATGATTATGGGAAGCTTCTGTTTAAAATGACTTAAAAACATGCCACAGACCCAGAGAGTTGAGTACTTTGGTTATAAAAAGGGAAAAGTTCTTAAATATTGGCACTTACCCAAATTAATCCTGAGTTCATGATTTAGTCCTGCATCGGACTACTGGCACCTACTCTCTGTGTCAAAACATTCACATCCGCTCAACAAGATATATGCTGAATTAGTTATCTGTTGCTGTGTAACAAATTATCCAAAATTCAGTAGCTTAAAGCAACAAGGGTTTAGTATCTCTCAGTTTCTACGGGTCAGGCATTCAGGAGCACCTTAGCTGGGTGGTCCTAGCCCAAGATCTCTCCTGGGCTTTGCAGTAAGGATGTCAGCAGGAATGCTAATCATCTGAAGGATTTGAGATTCACTTCCAAGATGGCTCACCCATACACTGTTGTCTCACTCAGACGCTCACCGCGTGGGCCTTTTCTCACCACATGGCACCCGGCTTCCTTCAGATTGAGTGATAAAAGAGAGAGAGAGTGAGGGGGAAGTCACAGGATTTTTCTGACCTAGTCTCCGAAATAGCACACTGTCACTTCTGCTTTATGCTCTTCACCGGGAGTGAGTCACCCAGTCTAGCCCACGCTCAAGGGGAGGGAAATTAGGCCTTACTTATTGAAAGGAGGAGTGTCAAAAAATTTGTGAATATATTTTAAAATCACCACGCACACCCATGACACATTTCAGCAAACCACTCATACGATATTGTGATAATTCTTTGATATTTGGTGGACTTATTTAAAGAAATGGGTATTGCAAAACACCATAAAGAATTTACTCAATTACTGCCCATTTGCAAAGATATTTTAGCATCCTCTCAAAAGCACCAGGGAGACTAAAGACCCCAGCACTATTTTCTATAAAATTGCATGTATTCCTGTCATTCTTGGATTTTCACTATAATCTCTGCTTTGCCCATTCTATGGATTTTGGTATTACCCACAGCTTTGGATAACAGAACCTGCCTTCACTAGCCCTGATGCCACAGAACCCACATCAATCAAGCTGGCTCCAGACCCTCCCTCCTGCCTGTGCCTGGCTCCTCTGCCCCAGTTGACTCAAGTTTTTGCCGATCATCTGTGGTCCTCTGCCTATCCTGTGGATTGAACCTCCATAAATATTAATGCATGCTTTGGTTAACTCTGAGTTCATAAAACACTTTTTTGGATCTTCAATCTTTAAACTATTAGCTGGCTATCCATACCATAAGTAAACTCAGTGGGACAGATCTTTCCCCAAGAACTTACACTTATCATCCTGACTTCAAAAAGGAAGCTAATCAGCAGTCTACACATCCATAATACATCAGATGAAACTATTTGGAGTTAATATCCTTCTAAACATTTGGTTATTTTAATAAGTGGGACTGATAAAGCCACTAAAAGTTATTTATGTAATTTACAGACATCAAGAAATACATATTAGGTCCTCTAAAAATGTATTTAGGATATTAAAGACTCTAGTCTTTGGTTTGATGACATATCTCCATTTTAACTATTAGTATACTTAAGCATGTTCTGACCTAACCTTAAAGTCAAAAACATTTACAAGCCTGAATTGAGAGGCTGTATTAGCTCAAGTAAATAAGAAAAAAAAAGTGGAGCCAAATGAACTAATGGTACAATGATGCAGAATGGAATTTAATTACTGATGAAGGGACAGTAGGGTTACAGTACACAAACCAGGCAAGAACTTGAACAGAAAGTGTTTCTACCCTCCTCCCTTTTCAGAGGGTCTGTTCTCCCCACTCACAGTCTCTTACCCAGACGCCCATCCTGTACACAAGTGGTTCTCAAACTCTGGAGCACCAGAACCACTTGGAAGGCTTGTTATAACCCACATCGCGGGACTCCACCCACAGAGCTTCTGACTTCCTGGGCCTGGGGTGACGCCAAGAACTGTAGTTCTCAAATGTTCCCAGGTGACGTTAATGCTGCTAATCCGAGAACCACACTTGGAGAACTATTGATGTAAAGGAGTCCTGGGGAGCTTTGCTATAATGTGGCAGCCAACTAAGGTTTTACCTGATAACTTAATATTTTAACTCTCCCAGGAATATTTGCATCTTCAGAAAGGAAGCCTGAAGGTAGAACTTTCAAGACCCAAAAGAAAGATTTTCTAATGGTTACATTTTAGGCCCCTTGACAAGTAATGAGAAAAATATTTTTGCTCGGTAGTCCTATTCAAACGCCTAGCAAATGTTTGTTGAATTACGCACCTTGGATCAAAGGTATAATCTTTATGCTGTGGATTCCAATCTCAGGCCATAATCACAGAGGCAAGAAATAGAACATTCTTTATCTTTCTGTAACTCAACTAAAATTCTGTTTCAATCCCCCATTCTGCCAAGGTGCTGGAAACTTTTGTGTGTGTGTGAGGAAGATCAAGCCCTGAGCTAACATCCATGCCAATCCTCCTCTTTTTGGCTGAGGAAGACTGACCCTGAGCTAACATCTGTGCCCATCTTCCTCCACTTTATGTGGGACGCCTGCCACAACATGGCCTGACAAGCGGTGCGTCGGTGCACATCCCGGATCCAAACCCGGGCCACAAGCAGCAGAGGGCTCACACTTAACTTTGGGGCCGGCCCCAAAGTGCTGGAAACTTAATCTCAGTCAATTCGGAGTCCAACCTCTCCTTCCTCTGGGTTCCACCTGTATTAGTTTGCTAGGGCTGTTACAACACAACTCCACAGACTGGGTGGCTTAAACAACAGAAATTAATTTTTTCACAGTTCTGGAGGCTGGGAAGGCCAAGATCAATCAAGATGTCAGCAGGATTGGTTTCTTCTGAGGCCTCTCTTCTTGGATTGTCTGTATCCTCACATGGTCTTTCCTCTGTGCATGCGCATCCCTAGTGTCTCTTTGTGTGTCCAAATCTCCTCTTCATATAAGGACATCAGTCAGATTGGATCAGAGCCCACGCTCACAGCTTAATTTTAACTTAATTACCTCTTTAAAGGCCCTATCTCCAAATTTAATCACATTATGAGGTACTAGGGATTAGGACTTCAATATGCGAATTTTGGCAGAGGAGTGTGGGGACACAATTCAGACCATAACACCATCTGAGATCCAGAGAGTTTGTACATTGCCAAGGCTGGAGGGCAGTAGCTCAACTGCTGGTTGTCAAGGCTGCCCTCTATCAATACTGGCCTCTCCTGAGATGTCTTCCTTCCCTTCTGGTCTTCAGTAGTTGGCCCATGCAGGACTCACTTGAGTTGTCCCTCATCCATGGCTGCAAGGCTGCTTCTGTGACACACTGGACCACTGGAAGTGCCAGGAGGTGGGCTGAGAGCTTCCATTATTTCTGTGCCCCCTGCCGTGGCCTTCCAGAAATCACTCTACTCTGCCTTTGCTGGGATGGGTACAGCGGAGCTTGGTGAGGCTGTCGCAGGCCTCTCACACACATACTCTTGAGTCTCGTCACCTGTCTGGACTTCAACCCAGATATGAGACACAGGTCCACTCTCCTCCTCAGGTCATGTCACCCCATCCCTACCTCAGGGCTTACTGGGTAGGGGATGCAAGCAGTCAGAATGCAGGATCCCTGTCTCAGACCACCACATCTAAGCTCTCATGACTTCTCTCACAACCCGAAGTCCCACCCCCACTAGACAGGGAAAACCTTTTTCTTTTCTTGCGGGCAGGAAGCTTTGTTTTATCTCAACAGGTATTCTCCCAAGCATATTGTCTGTGCCTCAGCCCTTTGCATCCTCCTGAGTTGCCCAAATCTTTTGAAACTCAAAGCCTAGGATTGTCTTCTTTCCCACACCGCTCCCCCTTCTTTTCTGCCAAGAATTCCTTCTCTGAGGCAAAATGGCTAATTGAGCATGTGGAGGTAGAGCTGAGGTAACAGGAAATAGGGCTGGTAAAAGACAGCAGTATTTCAGAACATACCCTCCCATGTTTAGTTGATGCTTTAACTGGTGAAATTGCACCAAACGGACAATGTGGCCTCGCAAAAGACCCTTCATCAGCAGATTAGGCTTCTTGCACTGCCTGCCCCATGGAGAAGTTGGAACCGGGCACATCCACGTTCCCTTCCCCTTTTCCTTATAGCTGGCTCAAGTGCCCTCACACTGGCCAGTGTTGGGTGTCCATTTTGTGGCCTCAGATGACCAGATAACTGATGCACCAGGAACATCAACCCCCTAAAGGCAGTGTTTTGAATAACTGCTGATTGGCTTTTTCTCACCTTGGAGTTGTTAAAATGGCACAGAAGACTCAATGCTCTGCAATTTGCAACTGTTCATTAGATAGCCCTGTGGTTGAAAATACAGTATTGCCAAATATTCTGGACTAAATGGGAAGCAAATTTATTAAATGTTGTTAAATGTCTATTGTGTAGAATTGGCAAGGTTTTAGCATAGGTCAGCCATGGTTTTTCCCGTATTAAATCAGAAGTGCACGTTTGTGTTTCTTGTGTTTTTCAATGGCATCCTTTTTTTTTTGAAGCGCAAAATCCATAAATATTTGATATGGATATGAAAATATTCTTTCCCTGAAAGCAGAAGTATAGTCTATTTAGGTAAAATAAGAGACTATGAGAGTCGTGAAATTCCCATGTCTAGAAGCCACAGATAAGTGGATGTGCAACACCAAGCAAAAATGAGAATTTTGGATTACAGTCACAAGTAAACTGAAATTATTACTTCCATTTTTGTAAAGTCTTGAGGGTTTTATTATTAATTTTCCACATTATACTTAAATTTTTCATTATTTCAGTAAAAATGTAAGGTACTCTGAATTTTTAAGTTACTGTTACAAACTCTCATTTATTTCATAAATGTAAGTTATTACTTTCATTATTCTCAGTGAAAGACCTACAAAGGAAGTATAGAAAACCTTCACATTCCTGTTACATCTTGAATAACACCAAGATTAAAAGTCATGGTTATATCACCAGACCATCTTTTCTATCCCTGAGGAGGAAAAAAACCAAGAACCTACCAACAGCAACCTCTAATGTCCTTTTACAAAAATAGACTCAAATTGTCCTGATTATAGTTTTTAAAATTAAGTTAAATTTTTGCATTCCAAACTGATTCTGTCCTTATAAGTAATATTCTCCTTTTCATTTATAATAAAAGTTTATGAGGGCAAAATTCAAAAGTGATCTCTGACTTGTATATCTCAGCTATGTATGAAGCTAATTTCACTTCATGTTAAATTACTTATGGATTTGGCAGCAACTGTCAACAGGTTAAAGTAGTACATGAGTTTTCATCATAACAATTCATATCCTTCTCAAATAAATTTTGAAGTTTCAAAAATTATTGATTTGCCTAAGCCAGTTTAGTTCAACTAGGTTTTATCAATCTCTGCCTTCTATTCCAAGGGGAGAATCCAAGGAGAAAATGATTCTGCAATAAAATACTATATAGCTAATCCCATTGGTCCCTTAGGGAAAAAAAAGACTAGAAAGTTGGCTACCTTATTCCACCATCATTGCCATTAAGCAATGAAACATGCTCATTATATACCCAACCCCCATTCTCCGTCTGCTGTTTTCCTCCCAGGAAGTTGGCTCCCCTGAATCCATCTACAACATCCTTTCCTATCTCACACATGCAATGACTCATCTAATCATTTTTGTACCTCTCTTGGAGTACTTATTCATTTTTGCAGTTGTATTATTATTCTTATTGAACATGCCTTTCTCCTTCACCTGGTGATAAGCTCCTTATGGGCTATAGTCAGGTCCTGTGTATCTCCCAGCACAGTGCCCTAAGACTATAGTAGATATATGTGTTGACAGAATAAATGAATGAGTGAATGAGTGAATGAATGACTAAATGAAATTCTAGTACACATTGTATTCAATAAAATACATATAATATCAGTATATGATTATAATTAAGATGCAAAGAGAAAAATGAGTTATAAAAATTATACTACAGTAAATAAATGAAAACATCTTTTAAAATATTTGAAAGACTTCTTTTGTTCACACTTGGATAATGTACATCCTTCTCATTAAGATGTTGCTTCCTCATTGGTTTATGATGAAATATGAGTGCAATTTCCTGTCCCCTCAGCAGTGTAGGTTTCTCTTCTTGGTGAAAGCAGATTTATCCAGCTCCTCGGTCAACAAAATCGTCACCCCAAGAAACATGGGTAAGTATAAAATTGAAAAATAAAATAGGATTTTTAAGTAGATAACATATTTTTCATGATTGTTAGTAATGTAGGCAACATTTTATCTGGTTTAGTCTGTATAAATGTGGCAATGCAAAGCGTTATAATAGAGAGAAATAAGGATGACACATGGTTTCCTCTACTTTGAGCAGTGGTAATAGGATGTCAAAACGTACGTTTAGAAATAGTTGGGTAAAACTATCAAAATACAAAAGAGAAATGTTTATACTCAATCTCCTCTTCAGGAAACAGTATATTGGCAAACTGAACTAAGTGGTTAGGAAGAATTCTACCAGCTCCTGGCTCCAGAGCTGTCTGGCATTGTTTCCTCATCAGCACAGTATCCCCTAGTGATACTTTTTATACCATCAGAAATAATGTGAAATACGGAAATAGTATTTCAAGTATTAATGAGAATTAATAATTCTTACTTAATAAGTGACAATCACGGTGTCTGACACATAGTAGAGTCTTAATAAGTAGCTATTAAATTGATAAATAAAGGCAAATGTTTCCTGTAGTGCTGTAGGAAAATATGTCATCTTTTGATCATTGTCACCAATGATTTGTACTATTTTAGGAGCTGGTTAAGAATAGACATGTGGATTATCTTTTTTTGACATTTGGTAAAAATTAAAATCAAAATGAAAAACTTGTCCAAATTTCTCAGCACTGGTTCTCAATACAATTTTCTCAAAATTTGTTTAAAGTAGTCAAAATAACATCTGAAAAGATGTATGAATAATAAGAATTATGTATTCCATTAAAATCTCAGATTCACACAAATTAATCTAACAACTATTACCTGCAGAGCTCCCTATAGTATGTGAAATGTTACTGCACAAATTACACTCTGGGTGCCTCTGACTTCTCTGCTATGATCTGGGTAGATGGCCAAAGGTGACCTCCTTTTAGGAAATATAAAGAACAGCACAAAGGACAGCTACGGATTAGGTACATTTTACCGTCATTAAAACAATAATATTAACTAATGTATATGAAGGCTTACCATGTGCGAGGTTCTTTGCTTCATGTGTCATCTTATTTAATCCTCACAACAGTTCTACGAAGTGGATGCTATCTTACATCTGTGAAAACTGAAACTTAGAGAAGTAAAGAAACATACATGGTCACAAATACCCCAAGGGCTATTGAGAGCACTTCAAACAGTTTCCAAAGCCCACACACATCACCACAAGCCTCCACAGCCACTGCATCTGTAGCCCAATAGAGAAGACACCCAGTATCTGCTTCATCAAACCATTCAGTCTTGTGGTTGTGTCATTCAAGGCAGGAAACATTTTTACAGAGAAAGAAATTTATTCCATTGAGAACTTTATAAATCCTCCTAAAATCATTTTTTCCATTTTATTCATTTATACTTTTTAAGAGAAAATATGCATATTTATTGAGTAATATGGATAAAGAAGGAAGGGGCACCCATTTCCCGTCACCCAGTTCTTTCAGTCCTGGTCCCAAGGAAGGGTATTTTCATGGTTCAGGTGTTCTCCTCAGACACATTAGCCTAGTAATGGATGTGATGTCATGCACCCATCAGAGTTCCATCCTCTGTAGCTTGTTTTCTTCATGCATCTCAGACTTTTTTCTAGCATCATTTTCCTTCCTCACTTATATCCTTTAGAAGTTTGTTTAATGAGGTTTTGGGGGGGAAATTTTCTCAGCGGTAGTTTTTTTGGAAATGTCCTTATTTTTGCTCTGGTTTTGAAATTTGGTTCTGTTGGGTATATATAGGATGACATATATTTTCTTAGCGATTTGGAAATATCAGTCCACTGTCTTCTGGTTTATATTATTATTGTGTTGAGAAATCCTTTGTCAGTCTGAATTTCTTCCTTTGTAGGTAGACCATCTATTCTCTCGGGTTCTTTTTTCCTTAGTCTTTAGTGACCCACAGCTTGATTGCCATGTGTCTACATGTAAATTTCCATCTTTGTTTGTTTTTAATCCTATTTGGGACTTGCTGGGTTTCATAAATCTGAGGATTCCATGTCCTTCATCAGTTCTAGACAGCTGTCAGTCTCTTTTTGAACATTGCCTTTTCCCTATTTTCTCGCTTCTGTCCTTATAGAACTTCAATTATACATATGCTGACCTTTTCATTTTCTCCTCCATGTCTCTTTGGTATTTTCTTGTCTCTTTAACACTCTGATAATTTTGTGTTATTTCTTTAGTTCTACTTTGTAATATACTAATTCCTCTCTCAGCTGGAGCTAATCAACTGATTAGTCCCTGTGTCTATTTTTTTAATTTAAATTATTATATTTTTTATTTCTAGAAAGTCTATTGCAAACTTTTTAAAATTATGCCTGGTCATCTTTGTAGTCTCTTGCTCCATACTCATGTTTTCAAATCCCTTCTTTTATTTCTTTAAACATATTAAATATACTTGTTTTGTGTCATATGATCTATCAATTTTATCTCTCAAGCTTTTGTGGATCTGGCACTCTTCTTTCTTGTTTTTGCTAAATCTCACAAACAGTGGCTAATTTTCACGTGCATGCATACGTGTGTGCACATGTGCACACGCTCTCTAATGAACTCATATTTGTTAGAACTTTATCTGTAAGAATTTTTTTTTTTTTGTGAGGAAGATCAGCCCTGAGCTAACATCCATGCTAATCCTCCTCTTTTTGCTGAGGAAGACCAGCTCTGAGCTAACATCTATTGCCAATCCTCCTCCTTTTTTTTTCCCCAAAGCCCCAGTGGATAGTTGTATGTCATAGTTGCACATCCTTCTAGTTGCTGTATGTGGACGCGGCCTCAGCATGGCTGGAGAAGCAGTGCGTGGGTGAGCACGCTCAGGATCCGAACCCTGGCCGCCAGTAGCGGTGCGCGAGCACTTAACTGCTAAGCCACGGGGCCGGCCCTGTAAGAATTTTTGAAGCCTGGGTTGGGAAGCTTTCCTCAAGGGATGATTTGTATTTACTTCTGCCAGGTATCTAGAATATTTATTTTTTCATATCGTAAACCTTTATTTTTGGTGAATTCATTTTCATATTATTTAAATTACTTATTGTTTGTTTAATTTTGTTTCTATGAATTACTTTTTATATATGAGGAAAGAAGTAAAATCATGTCATTTCTTAGGAAGGCATATTTGCTCCATCTCCCAGCAAAACAGATGTTGGTCGGTTATCAGGATTCTTTACAGCCCATCCCATATAGTTTTTCGACTCCACTTTTGAACTTTTTAACTGTGATATAACATATATGCAGAAAAATGCACATATCCTAAGTGTACAGCTTGACAAATTTTTACAGACTGAACTTGTTCATGGAATCAACACTCATAGCAAGAAACAAGAAACAGAACAGTACCGAATTCTGAGAAGTCCCCCAGTGCCCTCTTCCTGTCAGTACCCAGCCCCTCCCCAAAGGTAACCACTACCTGATTTCTCTTTTTGTCCTTAACAATTAAATGTTTAATACAACACTCTACATTGTTGTTTGCAGCGATGCACACAGGCTGTGTTGAGAAGGAAGAGAAATGCTTGATGGTTCTTCCTGCTTGTCATGAGATATATATATATCTCATGTATACACACACACACACACACACACACACACACACATCAATTGAGATAACTATATATGTCTTTCTATTTCAACTTGACAGTTGGTCTTATTTACATTTTCTTCATGAGTGGTGAAAAATACTTAATTTCAACTTCAAAACAATTCACAGAGGATTCCTGAACTAAACAACAGACTCTTCAAAATTCAGCCTCATGACTCTAAGAACTGGGAGGCTATTTTCTTTTAGTGTGGTAGAGCGGGGTATTTGCTCCTTTTAGCCATCTATTTCTAAAATTGAGTGCAGGGAAAATAAAAGCCTGTCTAAATAAAACGGTTACATTGCCCATTTTAACTTATTAGAAAGAAACACTTTTAACCTTTCAAAGAAAACATGTTGACAGATACAGGGAAACATAACACATTGTCACTGAGGGTGAGAACATGATGTGAGATGATTCTTTTTACAAGTTTATTTGAAGCCCAGGTAGTCTAATAGAGCACATGAAAGTGTCGGCCTCCAGAAAGTGTGGGTTTATTTTATATCTAATTTGCAGAAATGATCATTCACAAGTCATTTTCTTTCATTAGAATTGTTACTATAGCTAGAAGACTTGTACTAATCTTTTGGTGCTACTGCTAGGTGGAAAATAGAAATGTTTTAAACTTTGATCAAATTTCTAAGATAGTTTTATATAAAAGGCAGAAAACAAAATAGTTAAGAGTCAAGAGGCTGTAGCATTACAACCTGGGATTGCTTCCAAGTTCTACCAAGATTAGGTAGGTAATTTGGGGCTAATTGCTTAATATGTGGCTCAATTCTTCATTTTTAATATAGGGTTATAATAAATAAATTTTAGTGAAACAATAATTACAACAAACATGCCTGCCATTTAATACGGTGCCCAGCACATAGAAAGCCCTCAATAAATGAATCACTACCCTGATTTCTGACAGCAGAGATTAGCTTGACCTGGTTTTTATTAGATGGTGTATACTCTTTGGTGCCTGTCTTTTCCTGTCATTCTCCACTATGCTTCTGAGCTTCAACCACATTATTGCATGTAGCAATAATTTGTTCATTTTCATTGATGCATAGATTTCAATTGTGTTAATATCCCACAATTTGCTTATCTATTCTACCGCTAATGGGCATTCCAGTTGGGGGAAATCACAAATAGTGCTCCCGTGAACATTCTAATTCTGCCACATGTCCTTTGGTAAACATATGTATGTCTTTCTGTTGAGCATATACCTAGAACTAGAGTTGCTGAATCATATGGTATGCATAAGTGCCAAACAGTTTCCAACCAGGAGTAAATAGGAGTTCCAGGTGGGCATATAGTTGTATCTTGTTGTGATTTTAGCTTGCATTTCCCTGATGACTAATGAAGTCGAGCACATAAATCCAGCGTTAATTCACTGTTGGCCTGAAGTTTTCGGGACCAAACTAGTGGTGTAGACTCAGACTCAGTTCCCAAGTGGGGACCAGATTCAGAGGCCATGAATCCTCACGGACTTTTTGTTATAGCTCCTCACAGAAACCAAGCTGGGACAGGGAACTTGCCAACTTTCCCTGCTATCTGCAAATGCCTGTAAAGTTTGTTATTTTATTATGTTTATTTTCTAGTTCACCCTTTGCTTGACGGCAGAGGCTCCTGGATCCCAACATGTGTGAGATGGTGAGGACCACTTCCCGCCTGCATGGGCCCACACTCTAGTTCAGAGGCTCTGGTTAGCTCCTCCAGATCCACATATGCCTCCAGGACACCCAGAGCTTTACTGCTCACTCACCTCCCTGATCTCAGCTCCCACTTCCTTTTTTTCCATCACAAAATTTCTTCCTTTCTGCAGGTTCACCTATTGATTTAAAAGACTATTTTTCACATTTTATTCATATTTTTAGGTGTGCTAAAACTAGAAGATTTTAGGAATTTTAGGTCTTTGTTTTAAAAGTGACATATATGTACTCTGGACATGGGTTACTCCACCAGCAGAATCCTGTGCCTTGTAATGGCAGGGCTCTTTTGTGCTTAGGGCTCGTTGACACTTGGAAAGGGGTGGTTTTGATGTCATCTAAGCCCCACAATACACAAGAAGAGGGCAATTCTTCCTTCCCCTGCATAGTGACTCTACAAAGCCTTCTGTGAAGATCCCCATCAGATAAATCATCCAAAGCACTTGGCCTCACTAGCAAAGGCATATAGACAGAAAATATATGGAATATAATTTCTCTACTCCAGTATGAAAAGAAGGATGGATTCTCTATTCCTATGTGAATCTATAACATCAGACCTTCAAAAAGACACTAACCTAATAAACTATTAGTATAAAGGTGGAAACTATTAATCACAAGATTTTACTCACAATTGAAAACATTCTGCCCTCTCTTTCACAAGAGCATGAGAAAGATAAAATGAGTTAGCCACAAAGGAAGTAAAGGAAAAACAGAAGAGGTACTATTGCTTAATCATTTATGAAGGTTCAGCAAGCTGCTATCTTTTAAAATACTGCACTTTATTAAATTTCTTGTGGGGTCGGTGGTTTAGTGGTTAAGTGCACGCACTCTGCTACTGGCAGCCTGGGTTCGGATCCCGGGGGCCGACGGATGCACCGCTTGTCCGGCCATGCTGAGGCCGCGTCCCACATACAGCAACTAGAAGGATGTGCAACTATGACATACAACTGTCTACTGGGGCTTTGGGGAGAAAAAAGGAAAAAAAAAAGGAGGAGGATTGGCAATAGATGTTAGCTCAGGGCTGGTCTTCCTCAGTAAAAAGAGGAGGATTGGCATGGATGTTAGCTCAGGGCTGATCTTCCTCACAAAATAAAAAAAAAAATTTCTTGTGACAATGTTTTCATGGCCAATAAGCTGATTTTGAAAGTGCCTTACACCTAGATTGCATATGAAATTAAAAACTTGAAATCACATAACTGTACACTGTATCATATGCTCAAAAGCATTTACTGATTACCAACAAATCAATGAATTTACCATCTTTTTTATTAGCTCTTAAAATGACTTTTCAACTTTAGTTTTTTGTTCTTAGATCATGTCCAGTGAGAAGCAGAATTCCCTCTAATCTAGCATCCCTTGGATAATTCTTATTTGAAAGACGTAAAATACCTCAGCTTGATTTCACTTACTGAAGTCAATTAGATCATTTTCCCTTTTTAAATACCTTCATTATAATTGAATGCATTTTTGACATCTTCAATAAATGACATGAAAGATTGTTTCAAAATCACTATGTATCTTTTGAACATCTAAACTATTCTAGTTCATCTTTTATTACAGAAACAAAGGCATTTTAAAAAGAGATGTCAATCTCTGTGAAAATAAAGCCTTATATATTCATGTTTGCACCAATCTCCTCTGAGTTTCATGAAGAAAAGGAGAGTGGAGACAGCACTCTATGAAAGCTGAGAGATAACCCGGTTGATCCTTGGAGAGTTCTTCGTCGGCATTCTGTGATAATGAGCACATGGACTTCAGCTTATTAAAATCGACTGACCACTTTATCTAACTGCCAGGAGCCTGGATTCTGACTTCCAACCATTGACATCTGTGTGAAAATTGATCTACATCCACCCTTTAAAAGCGTTGATGAATTAATCAGAAGCTTTCAAAGCAAAGAAAAATGGAAGAAATCATAGTAAAAGTGAATTAGATGTTGAAAACAAACTACAACGAGGCAAAGCTTACCTTGCTATTTATCTTCTAAGAACCAATGTAATTGCTACCCTAGAAAGAGAAAATGAACAGCACATGTATTGAAGAACAGCATGACCTGGATCACTATTTGTTTCCAATTGTTTATGTCTTTGTGGTCGTAGTCAGCATTCCAGCCAATATTGGATCTCTATGTGTGTCTTTTCTGCAAGTAAAAAAAGAAAATGAATTAGGAATTTACCTCTTCAGTTTATCACTGTCAGATCTGCTGTATACGTTAACTCTCCCTCTGTGGATTGATTATACTTGGAATAGAGACAACTGGACTTTCTCTCCCACCTTGTGCAAAGGCAGTGCTTTCTTCATGTACATGAACTTCTACAGCAGCACAGCGTTCCTCACCTGCATCGCTGTTGATCGGTACTTAGCAGTTGTCTACCCTATGAAGTTTTTTTTCCTAAGGACAAGAAAATTTGCATTCATGGTCAGCCTATTTGTCTGGGTATTGGAAACCATCTTCAATGCTGCCATTCTGTGGGAAGACGAAACAGCTATCGAGTACTGTGATGCCAAAAAGTCTAATTTTACTTTATGCTATGACAAATACCCCTTGGAAAAATGGCAAATCAAACTCAACTTGTTTAGGACGTGTGCAGGCTATGCCATACCTCTGGTCATCATAATGGTTTGCAACCGGAAAGTCTACCAAGCTGTGCAGCACAATCAAGCCACAGAAAACAGCGAAAAGAAGAGAATCATAAAACTACTTGTTAGTATCACGTTGACTTTTATCTTGTGTTTTACTCCCTTTCATGTGATGTTGCTGATTCGCTGTATTTTAGAGCGGGATGTGAACTTCAATGAGCGTCTATTTGACCACAAGCCTGGGAAGCAGACTTATAAGATGTACAGAATCACAGTTGCGTTAACAAGTTTAAATTGTGTCGCTGATCCAATTCTGTACTGTTTTGTAACTGAAACAGGAAGATCTGATATGTGGAATATATTAAAATTCTGTACTGGGAAGCTTAGTACATCACAAAGACAAAGTAAAAGCACAATTTCTATGTCTACAAAAGATACTGTGGAATTAGACATCTTGGAATAGAACCAGGGAATTTTTTTAAGGTACATAATATCGAATCACCGAGATTACGTTTTGAAAAGGAAATCTAGCATGGGAGGGGACTAAGTGTTCCAAGTGAGTGAATATTTTAATCTGCTCCAATGGAAATATTTTTAAAGTGCACTGTATAGCTCCCTGACTTTTACTGAATGAGTATTAAATAAAATTTCATATTTTCCTAATGACTCAGGATCATTATTGTTGAATGATAATTGTCTGTATCTGTGCTATAATCCCTCAGAGGTTAGTAAAATGGATGGAACTGTGTGTCTTGAAATCAGTGACCTTCGTATCTGGTTTTTATGATTTTTCTCAGTCTTTCTATGAATTTCAGGCTGTCAGCTATCACTTCTCCCAACTGTAGGTACCTGTCTCCAACAATTCCAACTGCTAAATACTGCTTCAAATCTTCTCATTGTTAACAAATACTTATTGAGCCCACTCTATGTACCAGGTTTTGTGTTAAGTACTGCGGTTACTTAAGAAATGGTCTCATGAAGCCTTATGAAGCGCACATCAGTTTGGAAACCTAGTCACTGAGTTGCAAGACTTCTTTATAAAGTAAATCGTCTCTGAGTGGGAGTCTGAAGGCCTCTTCCATGACACAAAGTACATGAGCTTCATGAAAGCTCTTTCAGCTGCTCAGAGACCTTCTTTCTTACCAGTCACAATATTTCTGTTTGATTTTGATTTTTTTTAAATTTGCGATTGAGTACAACCGAGTTGAAAATATACCAGAAGTCTAATGTCTGCACAAAAAGACACATTATAGACAAAAAGGACATTCATTATATTAAATCTTACATTCAGAGACTTCTTTTTGGACTTAAAATATTTAGAAATGCTTGATATAATATATTATTTTATATTTATAATTTCTCACTATGGAAATTGCTCTGCCTAGTTTTAAGTAGGCATTTTTCCTAACCAAAATATTTTTTGAGATTTTTTAAAGATTTTTTTTATCTTACTCTCCTTTTCTCCTCCTCTCCCTTCTCTCTCCTATCTGTTCCTTCAACTCCTCCCCAAATGATCAGATAGCAAATGTCTTGGTACTATCTAGTGCCCTCACATTAGAAAACAAAAATCCTGATAGCAAGAAAGACTAACAACCTTTCAATAATGAATTTCTAGACACAGTGAAAAATCAGAGAGTGCGCAAGCTGACTGCATTTTCCACTTGTTTTCCATGATGGTTTGAGTACACGAGAGAAAACCACCTTACTCTGAGGCCAGCTGTGCAGTCTCCGTTCTTTGCATTTTTCTAGTCATAAAGTTTTTAGAGAATTAATAGATTCTGGTCTGGACACTCTGAGATACACTTACATATGCTTAAAGGCTAAAGATGCACCATTAAAATGAAGAGTACCTAAAACAGTTTGGGCTGTTTGGTTGATTATTGGTCAATTATTGGCAGCCTGTGAGTTGATTACTTGTAAAAGTAAAAGATCCAGAAGCAATTTTGCCCACAGATGGAAACTCAGATGCAGGTTAAGTGTCTTGTCCAAGGTGACACAGTTAGCTGGAGGCAGAGCCAGGCCCTGAACGCAAGACTCCTGGTTTCCCTCCAGAGTTATTTTTCCTTCTTTATGGTTTTCTTTCTTTTTTTTTTTTTTTTTAACATTTCCAGCATTTCTTTCTTTAGGGATGAAAAAGACATATATGCATGAGGAGTTGTTCAGGATAGTCACTGGATTTAGATCAGAATAAGGGAAAAAAGGAGAGTTCTTTCATAACTAATTCCTCTAGAAATATAATAAGCGATATAGATAGTAGATAAACTGATCTGTTACAGAAAACTTATTAGGATTTTACCTCAGTTGGTTATATGAAGAGATTTGGCAAAGACAAACTTGTGGCACCCTTAATAAGAATATTCTATTTAACAATTAACCGCAAAACCATGATTTAGGATGTTGTGAGATAAATTCCAAAATGAACCAGGCTGCCAAAACCTTCAAGCTGCCCATCCTTCCTCTCAGAGCAGGGCCCATCATGGAGAATCCATGTCGGGAGGGTGCTCGTATGATTTACAGCAAAGCGCTCCAGACATGATCTAAAGTTATCTGCAATCCCAACACTGTAAAGTTAATCTTTTAGTTTTGAAAGGCTTTTTAGGTTCCTAATTAAACTTCCACATTAAACTGAAAGTACTTCTGGAAGGAATAAGACCTTGTAGCTATTATTACCTGGAACTTTGTTGTCAGAAGACCTGGATTGGAACACCACCAATCTTCCACTTACCAGCTGTTTGACCTCAAAAAATGTTTGTGCTCTCCCTAAGGCTCGGTTTCTATAAACTGCAGGAACAATAGTACCACATGTTTTTAACAAGTAGATGTGAAAACACTTTGTAAACTGTGATGAGATTTCTAAATGTTCATTATTCCTAGTTATTCTCATCTTTACTTGGACAGCTACCCAAGAGACAGAACAGTCCCTGGAGAGACACTGGGGCTAGGAATGTAGCAATGTGAGCTGGTAGGAGCTGGCTTCCGCACACCACTGCTGTGAGTGCTTCCTCCAGGTGGTTGAACACATCCATTAAGCTAACTTGAGGGCGTCATTGCTCCTGGCTCCGTGGCACATTCTCAATAGTGCCTGCTCCTAGGAGTTCACAATGCTGAGGAGACACACCATATGCACATCACCATAAACAGATAGGTAGATATCCATTTCTAAATTGTTTAAATTTTTGACTTTTTATTTACTTCATTCAGAATGTTATTTTTCATTTTAATGAAATCAATTAGATATCTTGGATAGGCCAGTAAAGGACTGAGAACAGGTTTTTATATCCTCCATTTTCCCTACCTAGTCTGGGGAAGCTTCCTGAGTGAAGGATAAGTTAAAAGATGTCAAAAACAACCACCTCGTTTCATTCAAATTATATAGCCTCATCTCCCCAGGAACATCCTGAGGACATCTGCTTCCCCAACCTGATTTATTCCTTTTTCTCTTTTTAATTTAAGCTAAAAATTTTCCCCAAGACATTATATTTCCATTCTTTAATGTTATGAGCAAAGAAACAACTATTTACTAATTGCCTCTGTTGACTTTGTGAACTTGATTTAATTTTAATTAGACGTACCAATTTTGAAATAGAATTTGGGATACATTGCATATAGGCGTTTCTTTTTACAACACTTTTATCTTGCCCTGGGCTTTTTTTGCCCAGTCACCACTGTCATCATTCTGTCATTTATGCATGGGGCCCCTGTTCTTTTCTGGCTAAACTCATCTACAGGTTGCCATGGAAATACAACAGCTACTATAAAACCCTGACCCAAGAAGGCCTTTGTGTTAATAGACTTCTTTGTGTGGTCCATCGGATGACCCTGCCCTGAATTAGAAGGCTGTTCCTCCAATCCACACACCCACACACAAATAACACATATTCTTAGACACACACAAACGACCTGTCCTATCCCACAAAAACAAACAAACAAAAAAATCTCTGGGCTGTTTTAGCACCTGCTTGTACTGTTTTGTAAGATGTCTAATATCAACTAGTAGAACACATATTACCTCCTTAACTTCTGGAATAATGCACCATGTGGGTGTTTTCATTTTCTTATTTACTAAATCAGCAGCCAGGGAGACATTGCTGAGATTCTCCCTGCCTACCCCTCCTCTCTTCCTCCTCCAGCCAGAACTGGCTGCCAAGCAAGCTGTGGTAAGAAAACTTATCTCAGCATTTTTTTCATTGCTCTACTATTCTGGAAAAATCCCGTTCTGACTGAGACGTTTTATTTACATCTCCTGGACAGACACCTTCGAGGGAAAATAACAGAAGTTTAATTTAAAAGAAAGTAGGAATGTCCAATTTTGTTCTTTGTTTATAGTGTAAACACCTGATTCAGTTCAAGTTAAAAGAAATTTTTTGACTGCTATTATTTCTTTTCTTCTTTGGCATTTCATACAACTTAAAGATGGAGCACAACGTGATTAAGTTCATGTTATTTAGTTGCATTAGCTGAATGCCCCTTGTGTGCAGCAGTAAGCTGACAATGGCAAAATTGAGCCAAATGTGGGTGAGAGGGAAGTGATGTGGGAGTTCAGATTCCTCTTCTCCTCCAAAGATTCTTTTCTTACTCCATCATTTGTTTCTGGCCAAGAAAAATCACACGGGGGCTCTGTCTGTGACCACTAGGTGTCGAGCATGTTCTATTCAGAACCTTGTAGATCGTGGCTAGCTGCCACTCCCAAAGAGCAAAGAGTAGCTTAGGGTGACAATTTTCTATCGAAGAAACAAGAACTATCTCCAATGAATTGGAAATGAATGGGGGGAAATGCTGATATTCAGTTTGCATCATTTATTGCTATGTTTTCTGGAAAGCTCAATAATCATCACATAATTTCATTTGGTTTAAGCCTCATATGTAATTCCAGTATTTTTTTTCAGCCGGTTAAAATTAGTTGGTCTGCATGTAAGAGAACATGGATTGAATTGTGCAATTCCTGCAGGATTGTGGATATAATACTAGTGACTTGTTCTTATTTAGTTATGTTACCCATATAAGAAAATACTGGCCACTCTTCACACAAACAGAAACATAAAACATTTAAGCTATAAGCCGTTTGCAATTTTGTCTACTATGTTGAAATTATTATCTATGAAAGTTAAGATATAATTCAATATATGTAAGATTTTTAATTTCTAATTTATTATTGTTAGATCTCAGCTCTAAAAAATTACATTTTTTATTTTGAATTGTTTAAATCTGTTCTTCCCCAAAGAACAGTAATACAATCATATTCTAATTTAACAGCATTTGCATATCATTAAACATATAATGGCCTGTAATCAATTTTTCCTCTTCCTATAATTTTCTTAACCCCTTTATGAAACACTAGTGGATTTTTACACATTAAAAAAATAGGTTATGATTCCTCAAATAATGTCACAATTAGGTGTTCGAAAAGCAAGCCAATAAATGAATGAGCTAGGGAAGGCTCCAAATCATTGCTCAGTGCAAGCTTTAGAGTAAAAATATAAATTGTGTTATCTAAGAAATGTGTGCTCAATTAATTTCAAATTAAATACAATCAAGAAATCTTGTCAGTGACTTGACTTGCCAATGCTATGAAAAATAACTTCAGTTCTCAGTATTTCATTGATCTTTCTTGGATACATGATTGAACTTGTAAACATCCATCTAAAAGAATCCTTTTCAAAATTATTGTAAAATTTCTGGTCTTGGCTCCAAGACTATTGACAGTTACTAATGAATGGATTAACCTGGAAACCCTAATTTCTTTTGACAGTTAAATGATTCAAATGAAAGGATTGCAATAATGGACTAAAAAGTGCCTCTGTAGAAATGCCGCAGAGAGGTAACCTGTGAACCTTTAGAGCGTGCACATAATGAGGGCCAGCTCTGTTACGTTTTATTAGTGTTTTTTAAAAATACATAGAACAAAAAATTATCCTCTTTCGTGCCACTCACCCACTCATGGAAATGACACTCGCTGATGCTAAGGAAGGCTGTTTTGAATCTTCAGGATAATGCCTTCACTGTTTCTCTGGCAGGTCACCCAAGAAAGGAGAGGGTGACATCCTGTGTTCAAAAGGACTACAGGATGGGAAGACCTAATGCATTTCACACTTGTCCAGTCCTCCTTGGATGAAACGATTGCCAAGGCAAGGCAAGTCTGGAATAAGCATAGATTCTCCTTCTTGCTCTACAAATCTTTTTCTGATCCCTAAAAGAACTATTGTTAAGAGTATTCTCACTGGTAAACAGAATTGTTTGTTAAGTGAATAAATAATTTAACTCACGGAATGAACTAAGAATGGTGCAATTTCACACTTTGACCTACCCCAAGGGTTCAGTTTTTGATGTGTTTGGGACTATTCGTATTTTCAGTTGAAAATTTTTAAGATTTTATAGAAAAATAAGGGTAAGGAGAAAGAGTTTCCTTTCAGGAAAGCCGTTATTAACATATGTCACACTTTTTAAAGTAAAACAGACATTATCAATGATATTTTATTCATCTTAAATTGGTAATGACAGGAACTGTCATATTGATTTCCATCTGTCATTCCTAACTCATGAGAAATTTTTCTAGGATGTTCTTTTCATAAATTTTTAGTAAGATATCCATAAATTAACTTAATTTTGTTGCAGGCTATACAATGGCATGAGTCTCTGTTCATTGATTCAGTGCTACAAAAAGTACTGCTGCCTTTTCTTTAAGGCAACTTAGTTGTAACTCCCAGCCCACATATCACTAAGCTCTAGGAAATTCTATCTCAGTCATTACTGGGCTGTCCTCCTCTCTCAGGTCCACACCAGAATCAGGGAGGTTTACATGATGCTAAGAAAATGGAAGAGGGGACTTTCATTTCCAGTCTCTATCAATCCCCAGTGACAGTGACATCATCTAAGCTTTCAGTGGCCCTTTGAACCTCAGTGGTTCTTCGCTGCCTCCCTGACTATCCTGGAACACAAGGCTTATTGACAAGACTGGGTAGGAGCCCAGTTAGTGACTCAGATTCCTGTGCATCATGTAGACATTCTCTTCAAAATTCATATGGTTCTTGGTTTCACGAATGGAGCATGTAGTACCTAAATTAAGCCAATCAAAGCAATCCAATCCCCTGGAACAATGATCGGTTCAGTGGTGGGCACGTAAATGCTTAGAATGCTGGGAAAAAGGCTCAGTCCTTTGCCCTGGATGATGTGACATGCAGATGAGATGCCTGGAATCTCTGTGGCCATTTGTGATCATGGAAGAAAGGAGAACTCAGGGAATCAAAGAGCACTGGAGCAGGGTTCTATGACATGATGAGTTTCCACACATCGCAGTTACGTGAACCAAATAAACTTCCTTATTCTTCAAATCAGTCTGAGTCAGATTTTTTTCTTTCTTGAACCCCAAAGGGCCCCATTGGAATGTGGAACATGGAAGTGAGAGTGATGTAAGTTGCAGCCTCTTGGTTATTGAATAGCTGAAGAGGCATGATGGAGAGGGCGACGAGGACATCTCTCTAGTTTGTAAAGTTAGCAATCCTTGTTAGTAAACAGTAGCAAAACAACCGCTTAAACTCTTTCCTGCTACCTCCTGGGACTCAGAAAATGCCTACCAAGGCTGTCACATCAGAGAATTGTTAGGAAAAATTCAAGACGTTGGAGTCTTTGGGCTTCTTTTTACAGTCTTCAATAAGGTCCCACAAGAGAAAGGTAAACTAATACAATTTTTGTGAAAGCTTTCCTGATATACTCAAAACTAGAAAATACTGCCAAAGAGCCCAACCACTGAAGCAATGTGTTTTCATGCTTCAGGAAAAGAGTGAATTTTAGCCAGGAAGAGGAAGTCAATATTAGCTGCGAGTCACTAGCGAACAGAGTCTCAAAAGCCAGACATTATGGCTTATTATTATATATATTTTCTTTCTCCAAGAAAAGAATTTTAAAAATCCCTTAGGCTGCCATTTCATATCAAGAACTAGGCCTGGATGTCTTAAACTTGGAGTTTTCTGTAAGCTAAGGGAAGTGAGAACTCAGTTATGATGCAAACGAAGCTCCTGTTATGCAAGAAAATGGGAAAAGCCTGACATTCTGACCCCAGTGGACTGTGGGGAGGAGGCAAGAAAGAATTTAGAATGAGGAAATCAGAGACAAATGTTGAACCTCATGGCCTGAGAAGCAGTAGAATCTTCCAGAGTTTGAGGGGTCGCGGGGGAGTAGAATAGTCAGTTCTAGTAATCTGCTTTCCATGCAGGCAGCTGCAAGTGTCTGGGAGAAACCCCATATTTATCCTGACACACATCAGTGTGGTACAAAAATAGAGATTAGCATACAGTTGTGCAAGTTGAGCATGCACAAGAAATCCATGACTATGGGGTACTGTTCATTTCACAGACATCATAGACTTGCACATTTATTATGGCAATTTTAGAGCATATGGCAGCAAAGTGTTCTTACAAAATCAGTGTGACAATTTTCCAACACTGGAAGGAAAGTATCTTAAGGAAGACACATCTTTTTCTAATTTGCACATGATAAGAAATTTTCACAGATTGAAGTATATGGGGTAGCTATTCTGGTTTAAACCTGATTCAGCCTGAACTAAAGAAACCTGACTTATGGCCTGTCAAACACACATTACACATCTGCTTTAACAGTTAAAGATAAGAATGCATTAAAGATTATCTCAGGCCGGCCCTATGGCTTAGCGGTTAAGTGCGTGCGCTCTGCTACTGGTAGCCCAGGTTCGGATCCCCAGCGCGCACTGACGCACCGCTTCTCCGGCCATGCTGAGGCCGCGTCCCACATACAGCAACTAAAAAGGATGTGCAGCTATGACGTACAACTATCTACTGGGGCTTTGGGGAAAAAAAAAACGAGGAGGATTGGCAACAGATGTTAGCTCAAAGCCGGTCTTCCTCAGCAAAAAGAGGAGGATTAGCATGGATGTTAGCTCAGGGCTGATCTTCCTCACAAAAAAATTAAAAATAAAAAAATATATAAAGATTATCTCAAAGTAAAAGAATGCACTCTTTGAAGATAAGAATGCGTATTTCCTTTTCTGCAACACCAGTATCGGTACTCCTTTCAAGATAAGTTTCCTTTCTGAGACATCAGGGTCATGTTGATCTGCTGATCTGTAACTAAATATCTCTTTGAATACGTATCCTGGGCATGTTTGATGTATGTTCTTTGATCTAAAAAGGTATAAAAATGTACTGAAAACCATGCTTCTCCAGAACGCTCTCTTCCTTTGTGGAGACTGTCTTCCTGGGCTAGTCCTCAGCTTGACTCAAGGAAAACTCACCTTATCTCTCTTATCTATAGGATGGTTGTTGGTTATTTGCGTCAGTACATGGAAGGCCACGTGAGCAGCTAAACCTTACCTCTCCCCTGCCACAAGGTCATATAAGCCTCTCCCATCCCAAAGCCATCATGGGAGGAGCTAGGACAGGTGGAGTATATCTGAAAGATTGAGCATTTACCCCAAAACAGCTGAGTTAACTCAATGAGAAAGTTTAAGCAAGCAGAGGTGGAGATATCTTTAATTCACAAGTGAAATAATTTTTGCACCCTGCTCCCCAGCAGGTTGGTGACTCAGGAGGAAGAATAGACCAGCAACAAGAAATAAAGCAAATTTTTTTCTGGGCACAATTGAGTCATTGTGTGATCATTATCTTTCAGATGTCCAAGCTTTGACTGGAGGTGACCTACTGGAACAGAGAGAGAAGAAAACATATCTTTCTTTAAAATAATCCTGTCTACCTGTAACCTACAAGCCAGGCTGACTATAAGTCCAATCACCAGTGCAATGGTTCTCAAACTTTAATGTTTATAAGAATCACCTGGGAATCTCAGTGTAGATGATTTTTATTCAATCAATCTGAGGTGAACACTGAGCTACTGCATTTCTAACAAATTCCCAGGTAATGCCAACCCTGTCAGGTCCTGGCACACAGTTTCAGAGTCTGGAGCAGTGGTTCTCAGACTTTCACAAGTAACAGAATCACCTGGAGGGCTTGTTAAGACAGAGTGCTGGGCCCCTTGATGTTGTGATATATAGTAAGAAATATATACTCAGGGGCCGGCCCTGTGGCTTAGCAGTTAGGTGCATGTGCTCTGCTACTGGTGGCCCGAGTTCGGATCCCGGGTGCGCACTGATGCACCACTTGTCAGGCCATGCTGGGGCGGCATCCCACATACAGCAACTAGAAGGATGTGCAACTATGACATACAACTATCTACTGGGCCCTTGGGGAGAAAAAGGGGGGGAAAAAAAAAAGGAGGAGGATTGGCAATAGATGTTAGCTCAGGGCCAGTCTTCCTCAGCAAAAAGAGGAGGATCGGCATGGGTGTTACCTCAGGGCTGATCTTCCTGACAAAAAAAAAAAAAGAAATATATATTTGGTCTACGTATGCATTTCTGACACAGAGCTCCTGAAACTCTTGTAATTTTCTTGCTGATAGGAGTGTCTTTTGTTTTAATGAGGTGACTGGGTGGGTTCCTGGATAACTGGATAGGGGCTGGTCACAGGCAAGAACCAGCCATGATTTTGAAGCTTGGAATTTTCAGCCCCACCCTCTATTCTCTTGAGAAGGGAAAGGGGCTAAAAATGGAATTAATGATTGATCATGCCTACGTGAGGAAGCCTTCATAAAAATCCCCAAAGTACAGAGTTCAGGAGCTTCCAGGTGAACACATTCATGTGTCAGGAGGGTGATGCACCCCAACTCCACAGGGACAGAAGCTCCTGCACTCAGGACCCTCCCAGACCTCGCCCTATTTATCTCTTCATCTGGCTATTCATCTGTATCCTTTGTCATATCTTTTAATAAACTAGTAAACGTAAGTAAGTGTTTCCCTGAGTTTGGTGAGCCACTCTAGCAAATTAATGGAACCAGAGGAGATGTTATGGGAACCCTCTATTTGTAGCCAAATCAGACAGAAGTTGAGGGTCACATGGGGACCACTACTTAAGATTGGCATCTGAAGTGGAGCACAAGCAGTGTTGTAGGACTGAGATCTCAACCTGTGGGATCAGACACTATCTCCAAGTAGACGGTATCAGAATTGAGATCAAGTGTAGGATCAGCTGGTATCATAAAGAATTGCTTGTTGTGGAGAAAAACCTCCATACACTTGGTGGCCAGAAGTGTCAGAAGTGGAGCGATTGGTGTGAGCAGTAGAAGAGACACACACAACACAGCTTGTAAGGAAAAGCTAGGTGGGTTTTTCCTTTACAGCTCTGTTCCCAGAGATTCTGATCCAGTCTACCTGGGGTGGGGCCTGAGAATTTGCATTTCCAAGTTCCCCAGTAACACTGATGTAGGTGCACCACCCTTGAAGAACTGCTCTAATATCATGCAGCCCTCTCCCAGGCCCTTCTTTGTTAATTTCCACCTACCAGAGAAAAGGCACAGCCCTTCTGACAGTGAAAATACAACCGGCATACAGTCTGCAGGCAAAGAGTCTAGCTGTGGGTCCTTTCCACTCCCAAATCCAGTCTCAATCTGCTGAGAAATGGAAATCCTTAAGCCATGGTCGAGATTCAAAAATTGACAATAGGGTTTCTGGCTGTGGTTTCTAACCTGTAAAATTGAAAAGAAGCTATTAGACTGAGAGCTACCAGATTTTAAGGGAGCTGTACAGCCTTTCCCCTTTCTCTGATCTCACGGCCCTGTGGTACAGGCCACATCTGGTTATTCTGCCATGCCTCAGCCAATGGTGCTCACCTGTATCTCCTCCACCAGGTCAAAAGCTCTTTGAGAGCAGAAACCAGGTTTTATTCACCTCTGTATCTCCTCCAAGCCCATGCTCAACTCCCTTCCTAGAAATGAACATAGAGTTTTACATATTCTAGATGTGTCGATGCAAATAACTAATAACTATTCTCTAAATAAAAGAGATAAGGTGAGTTTTACTTGAGCCAAGCTGAGGACTAGCCTGGGAAGACAGTCTCCACAAAGGAAGAAAGTGTTCTGGAGAAGCATAGTTTTCAGTACAGTTTTATATCTTTTTAGAACAAAGAACATACATCAAACATGCCCAAGATATATATTCAAAGAGATATTTAGTTACAGATTAGCAGGTCAAGGTAACCCTCATGTCTGGGAAAGGAAACTTATCTTCAAAGGAGTACTGATACTTGTGTTGTAGAAAAGGAAGTATGCATTCTTATCTTCAAAGAATGCATTCTTTTACTTTGAGACAATGTTTGATACATTCTTATCTTTAATGGTTAAAGCGGGTGTGCAATGTATGTTTGACAGACCACAAGTCAGGCTTCTTTAGTTCAAGCCGAGTTAGTTTAAACCAGAATAGCTACCTCATATACCTCAATATGTGAAAATTTTTTATCAAATGTAACAGCAATCATATGTAGAAGATAGTAAGTGGTTACACTTTCCATTCCCATTAAGTGGTGTTCTCTCGAAGACTTTCTATCATTAAAGCCCAGTTTATTGCCCAGGAAAAGGAGGGAGGTATCAAAAAGTGAGAGTTCGTAAAAGAAGATACTACTTGGCGATGCCCCACTGGGCAGAAAGATGAAGCAGATATACCTTCTGATTCTAGGAGGAAGCCATGAGGTGGAGAAAGCTAGAACAAGAGAGAGGACATGCCCCCTAGGGTCAAATCAAGAGAGGTCAACAAGGAAAGCCAGAATCAGAGGGAATTCTTGCCCCATTTCCTGTTTGGGGCTCAAGGAGGAGACCATCTTCAGAGAACTCCTGCACCAAAATGGGAAAACTGCAAAAGAACAGAAAAATAGACACAGTGGTATGCCATGCTTATGAAAAAAGATGTCTGAGAATAGGTCAGCTCGCATGGGGCAGGGTAGGTATCTAAATATTCTCACATGTACCCAGAGATGGAAGGGTAAGGAAAAGCTAGGAGGGCCAATGGGCCTACCATAGATCACTGTGGGGGGGGGGGGGGGGACATGACTTGTGTCAGAAGCTACAGGGTGGGCAATCTAGACCCAGAGTGGGATAGAAGAGGCAACTGAGACCTAGAGGATCTGCAGCTCTAAGGAGGACCAAAGTAAGAGCACAGAAGGTGAAACACTAGACTCCCACCAGGTCACCAGATCACAAGTGACACTGGCTGTGAGAGCCAGTAGTTTCTGCCAGGAGGATGCCCAGTGGACGGGCAGGACATCTTCTTAGAGGCCAGAGAGGACCAGGGGACAGCATCAGGACCAGCAGGTAAACATCACCCCTGTCCTCATGGCAAAGAGGCTATGTAAGCTTTCCTTTCCACCCAGGAGCCATCCTGTGGAAGATGCCATCTTGTGGATATCTAAGAAGAGTCCCAAGAGAAAGTATGAAACTTGAGTTCGACTGAGCATTTATTCAAAAGATGTAAACATGTCTTTAAAAGATTGTTTAAGCCATCAGAGACTGAAATACCTTCCATGCACAAATTTAAGGTTTTTTTCCCCACCACCAGTGGAAATGGGCTTTTCAGGACAAAATGATAATGGTTTCTTTCCCACATCCAAATGTAATATGTGCATATGTGACCTCACACCTCAACAAATGTTTGGCAAATTGTGCAGGACTATGCTGTTGCATTCATGTTACATAAGCTTAGTTTATTTAAGCTGAAGTTTCATCCACTAGAAAACAATAGCAGAAAATAGAGCTGCTGTGAACAGCCCAGAAACAATATCCTGGTCATTGGTTGCTGGAAAAATGGGGGGATGGACAACGAGGAGGATTATTAAATATTTTTCAAAATTTTCCTTCCTCTTTGCTTTGAAACTCATTTGTTTCTCTGGCATTCACTTGATGAAAATGAATTCAGACCCTTCCGAGGAGGATACACATAAAGATAGAATGCTAATAATCACAATACCTAGCCCCACATCTTACTTACTGTAGGCATTGAATATTTATTTGGTCATTTGCTGTGCTGATTAGATTCGAAGAGAGAGAGCATGAAAATTACGTGGTGTGGTTGGTTGACTGAATTGAAGTAGGGAAGGTGAGATGAGATCTCCTAGGAATATCAATGGGCTAACAAGGGCTGGCTATGGTCTTTCTTTGTGGTAGCCTTTGTTGCATGGAGAGCAGGGCTGCCTGTCTGCCATCTTGAATATGCTGGGGAAAGAATGAGCTCACTTTGAAGCATAACTCTCCTCTTAGTTCTAGCTGAGTTGGAAGATTGGCCACTGTTTATCCTTCTCCATAGCCAGCTCTAAAAAGGCTTTTAAAGAACACCTAGTACAAAATCCTCATATTATAGATAAGGAATCTGAGCCCAGAGAGGTAAAACAATTTACCGAAGGTCACACAACTCCTGAATGACAGAGATTGGCATAAGTTTCAAGTCTCCCAGATCAGGAGTTTTTCCCTTACTGCAGACTCTTCTGGATGCAGACGACAAGCCAAATTGTCTAAGAGAAGAAAAGATGATGTTTTCAAGAAGACATTTTTGCCATTCTCCAGTTCCACCTTTTGCTGTGTTGGCTTCTGTATCACGTCAAAGATAGCTACTGGCATCTTCAGGCTTGGGTTCCACGGCTTAGAAAATCCAGTGTGAAGAGAAGTCTTTTCTTAATACTTTTGGCAAAAGTCATGATTCTGGTTCCCCTGCCCTTGTTCTCAACTTTGAATCCATCACTGTGGTTAGAGATGTACAGTTCTCAGTTCTCTCACAGACCACGTCTGCTCCTGGAACGTAGGGCAGTCACACTCTAGCCTCGGAGACTGAAAGAAGAGAGGGTTGTCTCTCAAAGGAAAATCAAGATGCTATTCCGAAAGAAGGAGGGAAAAGAGTCTGTTTCTCTGACTGCATCCCTCTAGGCTGTGTGGTCCAGATACACCTGTGATATCAGACACGTACCCTGTATTATTCTCAATTGAAAGGGATGTTAGTTTATCTAATTTTATAAAAGGGAGAAATTGGACTTCTCTGCATAGAGAATATGCACCTTCCGCAATGTTCATTCTGGAAGATAACGTCAGGAAGGATCCTGGTAGGCACCAGAAGGCTCACTCAAATTCAGACCAGTCCGAGGGAGTTTAATAAAGAGATATTTACAAAGGCGAGGGCAGAGTGTAGCCGAGCCACAGGGATGGTACAGTTCCTGAGGGTAGTAACATCTAGATGCCCTGACACTCCTAGCCCTGGGCAAGAGGAAGGAGTGGTTACCAAAGCTGGAGGCACACAATACTGTCTGGAGCGGAAGGCTGTGCACTTTGGAAGGGATACAGCCTCAAAATGGGAGCTGGAGAACAGGGCAAATACCCAAAACTTCCTCTGCTCCCTCCCTCCAGTTTTCTGCGGGAGCTCCCTATTGGAAGGACCATCAGGAAGCCAGAGGTAAGAAATCTCCTTGTTGTGGTTCATAAGGTCAGCTTCTCAGAGCACAAAGCTGAATGGAGGATGAAGAATGGATCCGGAGGAGGAACAGACAAGAACTCAATTCCCCAGTTATGTTTACACTCTATTCATAGGCCAAATAGGGAAATATCCACGAGACGTCTGAACATGTGTCCCTGTTTAAATTCATATACTGCAGCATTGCCTGCTAAACACCTGTGATAAAAATCTATTGAAACACACGGGATTGTGAACATACAGGACAACTGCATCGGCGAGGTCCATTGGGGCTTCCTCTCGGTTTGGGATCATAGGACTTGTTCTAGTTTTTGTTCTTTCATTTACTAGCTATGTGACCTTGAACAAACCAGACAACCTCTCCAAGACTGAGTTTCCTCATCTTTAATATGAAGATCTGTTAAAAAACAAAATTCAACTGAGTAAGTTTGAAGATCTAATTGGTTTTATTAAGTGATTCATGAATTGGACAGCATCCCATCTAGCAAGTAGAAGGATGCTCCCAGGGGTTATGCAAAAGGCAAAGTTTTTATAGGAAGATGGGTGGGGCAAGGGAGCTATTAGCAATAGAAAATAAAGGGTTATTTTGGGCCAGGACATCTTCTTTTGGGGAGGAAGGGAACTGGCATGGGTTTTACCAGCCAGATTACCTCTTCTTCCTCTGAGAGATGGAAAGAGCCTATGTGATAGATTACCTTATTTGTGCTTGATCAGAAATTCCAGACTGGTCCAATACATTTCCGGGAGAACTGAAACTGAAATTAGATCAGGCATGAAATCTAGGTTTGGTGTCATGGGCTTTTGGCATGAATGATGCCATTTTGGGCTTGCAGTTTTCTTTTTGACAGATCTAAGCAGGTATCCTATCTAATGGTATTTGTTATTCACTGCAAATGAAATATTGGATATAAAAGTGTTTCGAGAGTGATAAAGTACTAATTTTATATTGATCATTTCAACCTTAATATGTGAGCATAAAAATATATTAACATGCTTTATTTATGGGTATGAATTTTTGTAATTCTTACAACAGGAAAAGTTCTAAAGCTCATTTGACTTGTTCCATTATGTAGCAGTGTTTTTCACCATGTGAAAGTTGAAATGAATTAATGACAAATTAACTTCCAGTTTACTCCAGGCTTTCATTAAGGAAATGATTTACTATGATTCTGCTTATTGCTAAAAAAAAAAAAAAAAAAAAAGTTAATCAAGTTTTCTGCCTGACAGGTGAGTCACTGTGCTTCTTATCTGTTTATGGGCAGGCAAAGCGCAAAACATCCCTGTGTGTTCTAGCGAATTATGAAAATCCTTTAAAATCAGTGTGTTAGCCATAGATTTTCCTGCTCTCTCTCCCGTGCAGCTCGCTGAGAATGTTTTCCATAATATAACTAGGCTTATCACAATTTACTTCTGCACTGCTGGCTCCTGGAATGATGCTTAGATTTCCAAACCCCAGATTGGAAGCTATGCTTTGATAAAAACTACTGTAGAAAAAATGGCCACTCCCCTAGACCCTCTCAACTCCCCCAGCTCCTCCACCCCCACGCCTTTCTAAATATTCTGCTTCTGAAGACTCTTTTGATCAGATTCCCTTATTGTCCCAGTTTCTTGGGAACTCAGTGATAGGTGCCATGAGTGTGTTTCCAGTATACTATGTAATGAGAACTCTACATCCGATATTTTACTTAATTTCCCCAACAATCTTAATGAAGTAGATATTATCTCCATTGTACATGAAAGGACTGAAGCTTAGGGAGGCTAAAAGCAGAGCAAGAATTTGGACCCAATGTCTGAGTCCAAAGCCTGTGACCCTAACCACCATACCACATAGTCTATTGGTTTCCATGATGTTCTAGCAGGCTGACTTTCTTTCTTACAGTAAAATCTGATTGATCCCTGTTGAGGAATGGGTCTTACTGGGATCAAGATTCAAAAAGAGTTTTGCTCTAATTTCAGGAGATACTTTTGTAAGAGTCATGTGTCACTTAACGACAGGGATACATTCTGAGAAATGCGTCCTTAGGAGATTTCATCGCTGTACGAACATCATAGAGTGTATTTACATAAACCTAGATGGTATAACCTACTACACACCTAGGATATATGGCACTAATCTTATGGGACCACTGTCATATATGCAATCATTAACCAAAATGTTGTTATGCAGGGCACGACTGTACACACCACAGATACATTGCAGATACTTTACTGGGAAGAGACTGCCACTCTTGGGGTCTCCTGAAGACCTCATTTAACAGCTGAGAAGAGAACAGCCATGTTGAATTGCTATTCTCTATCAGTCACTATGAAGTCTAAATTCTAATTATTGAGATATCACAAAAAATCAAGGCCATCAGTGAGATAAATGATCAAGAGACAGCATGTTCAGCCTTGCAATACACTATTATGATAAAAATAGGACACAGGATTTTTGAAATATAAAAATGTAGAAGGAGAATGCTAAATGATTGAGAATCTGTATACGGAATTTAATCTATTTTTCCCAAATGCTGACTGTAAGAAGTTAAGTCCAATGATATAAACTACCCCTGGTTAAGTTCCTAGTCAATTTCATGCTGTTCACATTCCATTTCATTTTATTAAGTACATTGGAGAAGTAGATGAGAAAAAAACATACACTCATCTTTTTAGATGATATTATAAGGGATAGTGAACAAATTAACAGAAAGAAAAGAAAAATACTTGATCCATCTATTAATCCTTTCAATGACTTTTTGTCAAGTGCCTAATTTGTGCTAGGTGCTAGGAATATTGGGAAGTTTATAATAGTCTAATAGGGAATCTAGAGGCAAACAATACGATACAATATAGTCAGTGTTACAGTCGAGTTAGCCAGCCCTGGTGGTCTAGTGGTTAAGACTCCAAACTCTCACCACCACAGCCCAGGTCAGAGAACCCCACCACTCATCTGTCAGTTGTCATACTGTGGCAGCATGAAAACTATGCCACCAGTCTTTCAAATACCAGCAGGATCACGCATGGTGGACAGGTTTCAGCAGAGCTACCAGACTAGACAGACTAAGAAGAAGGACCTGGCCACCCACTTCCAAAAAAATTGGCCTTGAAAACCCTATGAATAGCCGCAGATCATTGTCTGATATAACATCAGGAAAATGAGAAGATGGTCCAAAAAGAGCGGGCAGCTTCCTCTCTGCTGTACACAGGGTCGCTAGGAGTCTAGGAGTCAGAATCAACTCGACAGCACTAACAACAGTGAAAGTCAAATGAAAAGGGTGGGTGGGGATGACTACAACTAGCTCAGTCTTGGAGGGTCCAGGAAAACATCTAGGAACACTTGCTGTCTCCTCTGAGATCTAAATGCTGAGTAGGCATTAGTCAAGTGGGGGAGGGTGTTTCAGGCTGGGGTACAGCACGTACAAAGGCCTGGCTCCATTTTAAGGAAATGAAAGTAGTTCAGTGTTGTTGGAGATGACTGAGGGAGTGGTAAAAGACACAGGATGGAAATAAACAGAAGTTAAATCTTAAGAGTCTCTTAACTAAGATCAATAATTTGGACTTTTATATTAAGGTCAATAAGTAGCCATTACAAAGTTTTAAGCAAGTGAATGACAGGATCAAATTTGTGCTTTAGGAAGATTATTCTTGTCTCAGTGTCCAAGAGGACACTGGTCTGGATTGGTGTCCTGGTGGGGTGACTTGACCTCCATCTTTGAGGAGTCTGTACACTTATTTGTCTTGACTTTGTTGGACCATAATTATCACAATACAACTATGTATAAACTCTACATATAGAAAATTCACATTCAGATTAAGTATCAGTTCCTATAAGGAGAAATTTCTGTCCCTCCAGAGTGGAAGATATCTATTGTAATCAATCTGCTACCAAAAGGCTGGCTGATCTCCTCGGTCTCTGCTGCTGGCATATTGGACATTCAAGAGTAGCAAGCATTAACTAGATCAGAGGGAGCCCATGCAAGCCTCTATCTCTGCCACATGACCGCTCTGTTCTTGGACCCATTGTCCAGCACAGAGGCAATCAATGAGAGAGATTGGCTGACATAAACAGGATGAGTCATCTTTTCCCACTGGTTGTTCAAAGACTCTTCTGCAGTGGATGTTCTCTGGTGGACAATAATATCTGCATGCTGTGTCCATTCCTATAGGTCAGTCTACACACCTCTTCCCTAGACTTTCTTGTCACTAGTTTTCCAATCCTGTTCCTTCCAGACTCTAAACCAGTCATCCATACAAAGAGGATGACTAAGTTTACTGCTCATCAATTTCCCATTGGGTATTTTCCTATCTCTCCTTTGACCAATGACAGTGCTGAGATGCAGTTTTTATGTCTTCTCAGGGGATGGGCCTACAGACTGAGCAATGAGTCACACCTAGTGGCAGCCTGCTTGCTAAAAAATCCTCACATTGGCTCTCCTTACATCCCTTCTACATTTTCCTTGTACTCCACTCCTCATCTCTGGGATTATACTCAAGCACTTGCTTTAAGCTGTGCTTCCAAGGAAGCCCAGATTAAAATGGTGATATCAGGAGTGGCCCTAGAAATCAAACCAACAGGATGAGATTTTCAAGTGATAGTACTAGTGGTGGTTACTAATGCCCTGCACTGAATGCATGGGAGCTGGTTGAATATTCACCCTAGTTCATAAATTTTTAACTGTGACATCATACTAATGACAACTATAAGGAAAGTGCCTAAATAGTCTAGATGTGTTTTCTCATTCTCACAAGCTTGGAGTTCAATGGGCAGGAGTAGGAATAAATTACTATGTTGTTACACTTTTCTGAGCATTTAGAAGGAAAGCTGTGTCTGAAGAGCCGTGGATGATCAAGTGGATAGCTGAATAGTTGCTGTGGGTGATCAGGTGTATTCATTCCCTGTGGAATATTTCAACATCTCTCTCTCTCTCTTTTTTTTTTTGTGAGGAAGATCAGCCCTGAGCTAATATCCAATGCCAATCCTCTTCTTTTTTTTTTGCTGAGGAAGACTGGCCCTGGGCCAACATCCGTGCCCATCCTCCTCCACTCTATACGGGACTCCACCACAGCATGGCTTAACAAGCAGTGTGTCAGTGCGCACACAGGATCCGAACCGGTGAACCCCGGGCCACCACAGCAGAGCGCAAGCACTTAACCACTTGCGCCACAGGGCCGGCCCCTCTTCTCTCTTATGATTTGGTAACTGATGACATTTTTCACCTTCATTGACTCCATGTTCTAAATCAATGAATCTCTACCCTAAGGTGTACAATCAAAGTATCTAGGGTGCTTTAAAAATTGTTGCATTGTTGGGGCCGGCCTGGCAGCATAATGGTTGAGTTAATGGGCTCCGCTCCAGTGGCCTGGGGTTCACAGGTTCGGATCCCGTACACGGACCTTATCAAGCCATTTTGTGGCAGGCTTCCCACATATAAAGTAGAGGAAGATGGGCAAGGATGTTAGCCCAGGGCCAATCTTCCTCAGAAAAAGAGGAGGATTGGCAACAGATGTTAGCTCAGGGCTAATCTTCCTCATCAAAAAAAAAAATTGTTGCATGGACTCCACCATTTAAATCAGAATCTCTCTAAAAGTAGGGCCCAGACATTTGTATTTTAAAAGCTCTTCACACGGCTGTAATGTGCACGCAGGGTTGATTACGGCACTTCTAGACCAACGGAGAAAGGAAGGGAGAGCGGAACTTACATTCATTGAGCAAACACTATTATTGGCAGCATCCCCCCCCCTTTTTATATATATGCAATTTCAATAACAAAGATACAGGAAATGTAATCAGAATTCTTCCTGGAGGAGCATTCCATTAGCTTGGTAGAAATACTTCAATAAGCTCATTGGGGAAAAAGGTGACTCCTCTCAGGGCATGCCCAAAGTAGTTTCTAAAATTGCACGCATATGACAAGGAGAGAAATTAGATGGTATTTGAGGGACTGGGGAAGAGAATGCAAAGAAGAGGCATAGGACAGGAAAAAGGGCAAAGAACGTGCTATGAGGCTCCAAACCTTCCGTGGACTGAACTCTCAGTGCCTGAGGTAGGGACTTCTTATTGACACAGAGTAAGTGCTAAGGTTTCTGCCCTGGTGACATGGGCAGTATGAAAGGAGAAGCTGGTGGGTCAGGATGTCTCTGCCAAGGTGTGGGTCTCAATCGTGGTAATGGTTTAATTTTCATTGAGAGTAATTTAGACATCCAGGAGTTGACAAAAAAGTTGAAAGATATTGTTGCACTGTGACAGAAGAGAATCTGCTGATGTCAAGAGTTCACCTTGGTGACAGGCTCACAGCTAAAGCTACGTTTATAAGGTTCCACAGAGAGCCACTGTTACCAAAAATGCCCCTCCAGAGTGTTAAGCTGCTGGAAAGTAATCGTGAACCAGCACTTCCCAAAGGGTGTTCTGTGGAACTTGAGTTCTAAGGATGTTTAATGAAAAAAATTAACAAGGGTTCCATGGTCAAAGAAGTTTGGGAAACCAAAGCATTTAGTGTGTAAATGATCATGATGATGCTCCAAGAAGGGAGGCGGAGACTGCAGCTCTCTCTGCATGTTCTAATGAAATATGTCAAAGATCCAAATTTTCTAAGGGTCATTTTGGAAAACACTACTACAGGCCTACGTATAAATGTCTGGTGACACATGGATGTTTTTGCAAGAAATGACCAGAGACAAATATATAAGGACACATGCTAATACCTTTTAAGTTTGCCTTCTTTTTCAATCAAAAACAAAAGTAAGTTGTTTCCCCTTCAATTTCTTTTCCTAGAAACAAGCCTTTTTCAAAATAAGCTGTTAACCTGCCAGAGGCATCATGTAATCTGTGGATGTTCATCCCGCAATGGACGTACATGATGTAATGGCTCTGCAGGGTTTATTTCACTGACTCCTTGAAACTCAAATCCCCTCTTGAGAGTTGGAGTAATGTACATGAGAACAGTAGGGATGGGCCGGCCCCGTGGCTTAGCGGTTAAGCGCACGCGCTCCGCTGCTGGCGGCCCGGGTTCGGATCCTGGGCGCGCACCGACGCACCGCTTCTCCGGCCATGCTGAGGCCGCGTCCCACATACAGCAACTAGAAGGATGTGCAGCTATGACATACAACTATCTACTGGGGCTTTGGGGGGAAAAATAATAAATAAATAAAATCTTTAAAAAAAAAAAAAAAAGAACAGTAGGGAGTCCAAAGGTAAAGAATTCATCTTGCTGAATTTCTTCTATTGTGCATTCATGATATGACTCCATAAATTGAATGCAAACCGAGAAGCAGTTAACATTTAATAGCGGGAGGTTAGAAACAGATTGTGCTTCTGGGTCAAGTTACCTTTACTGAAGTGGAAAGTGTATGATGGATATAGTATGTATGATGGAGTGGGAGGCAGGAGACCTGAATTCTAGTCCACACTCCTACTATGTGACATTGGCCAAATGCCCAGTGGTCTCATCTGTAAAGAGAAGATTAGATGATCCCCAAGGTCTCTTTCAGATTGAATCTAGGTGTACCTGGATAACTGCATGGTTATAAATGTAAGCCATTCCAAAGTTACTAGAGAAAATCTTGGAGAACTCAGAACCTGCAAAAAGGGCCCTTCTTAGGAAAGATCCCTTCTTAAAAAAGAGGCTCCAGAATTTTTACAGCCGTGATTCTCAGTGGGCCTGGGGATAGGGATAGCGAGACACTTAGTTTGAGAAAGCTTCAGTCATTCCTGGGGCTCCTTCCCTTGCTCCGTGGAGATTACATGATACTGGAAAAACGGTGAGGAGTCCAGGCCTGGAGTCTCCACATGATGATGTTGTCCAGCTCTGGCCCTTCACTCGCGTGTCCAGCCGTGATGTTCCTGCACTCAACCATGATGGCCAGGGCTGTGGTCCTTCGTGCCTGCTCAGTACCCCCTCGTCCTCTTGCAGCTGTCCCTGACTTGAAGTTTACCACCTTCTCTCCCTCTGCCTTTTACTTCTTCGTGGACTACTGGAGATCTCACAATAGAGTAAATATTTTTGGGGGGGTGTTGGGAAGAGCTCATTCTTTATAAATGTAATAAACTTCCTCTCATCCCCGAAGAAAGGTTGGCTTACCTTTTCTTCGAAGTAGTAAGCCAACAATATGATTGAATTTTCATATGCTGTGATATTAAATTCTCAATAATTCACTGAATTTTGACCCTCTAATAGAATTTCTCTTATCTGAACTGGAAGGTTGAGGTGGCCAGAATGTATATAATTTGAGCAAATCTCTCCCAAGTGATTCTAGCACTTCTCCTTCATCTCTCCTCTCCTCCACGCAAACAAGAGGCCTATTCCCTTCCTTGATCCTTTAGCTCTGAACATAAAGGAGCAGGCCATTTTTGTTGGCCTTAGCAATTTTTGAAAAGTTCATTTCATTTGGGACTTGAAGCTTCTTGTGTGAAATTATGGGAAGAACTGTAACAGAATACATTTTTGCTTGTGTGACTTTTTCCCATTTTAGGTATATTCCTCTAAAATGTCTAACTCTTATAATACCACAGCCATAATTCAAACCCCCGGACAATTGAAATAAACTCCAGTGTGGTCTTTCCACATCCCCTCCTGCCTCTTCTTATCCATTCTTCACATAACAGCTAAAGGGATCTTTTAAAAGTCTGATCAGGACTTGTCCCACTGAAAACTCTCTTGGCTTCCATTGCTCTTAGGATAGATTCTAAAACTCGTGACATGACCCACAAGAGCTTTGTGGTCTGAAATGACCCTAACACTACATCAAATCTCAACTCTGGCCACTTATCCCCATTCTCTAAGCATCCATCACAGTGGCCTCCTCTGTCATGCCTTGCTCCTTTCTGCAGCAGGGCAAATGTTGGTCCTTCAGCCAGGGACCCCTTTTGCCCTATCTCTTCACATCACCGATTATAAATCATCATGTAGGTGATAACTATGCCACTTCCTTAGGTGAGAGTCTATGATTAATAGTTAGAACACTGTCTGAAATTTATTTTAATGAGTAGTATGTGTGTGGTAACATTCAACTTAAATTTTTGTATTTTTTCACATGAGAAGCCAATTTTGGGGCACCATTTACTGAATAGCTATCCATCCTTCACTATGCAATGCTACTTTTCCCATATTTCTTAATTCTGGTATCTATCTAAGTCTATACCTACACT